>NC_143588.1:116997479-117222241 GCF_048544385.1 Mastigoproctus giganteus
TTTACTGGGTCACCTAAAATGAGCGCAGCAATGCGTATAAAGTGCATGCGGTGCTATTTCTTTTACTCTTGTTTGAAGATCTGATACTTGACCAACCATGGTGCTGGCTCCATTATATGTCTGGTCATAACACATTGTAATTGATAGCCCTAGCTCGTAGAAGCAAGAACACTTGCCCTAGGCAGTTCAAGAAAATCGAACAAAGCGCTCCACATTATCACCTGTTTCTCTTGCATATCGAAGTGATAAAGAAAACTGATCAGTCCTTCTTACATCAATGGTTGAGTCAAATTACCCCCAGGGGCTCACATCTGGTGAGTACTCTCTCTCTCTCTCTCTCTCTCTCTCTCAGGGTAACTCAGGAATTTTTTATTTTTTTGACTGGTGCGGCATAAGCCTCAGGTTTCCTTGCGCCTTATAGCTGATAATAATAATAATAATAATAATAATAATAATAATAATAATAATAATAATAATAAAAGTATAACAGAACAGTATTTGGCAGACTTCATTGACTCTCAGTTTTGTGAGCTGGGCTGCCAGAGCGAGTATCAAATCATTTTGTATATTTGGGCTCAAATATGTTGCGTTTCGTTCACTTGGTAAGATATACTGACTAAGTGATGTGTCATATTTAGCTAGTAGCTTAATGAGCTGTAAGAAATTCCCCTCGTTTGCACTTGGGCCACCTAAGCCTCTGTATTCGCGATGACCACGAAATGTTAAACCTTGTTTGGCCAAAAACAGAACTGCGTCGATGATACTTGTTAAAATCAGCCTGTTATTTTCTATTTCTTTCTTCTCTGCTGTCACGAGGTTGACAAAGACGGAATAAGTTTGATCACGGAATAAGCGAAATTTTGTTAAAAAGAAATCCTTTTCTGCGTGTATCACTTTGGAAATGTTTTTCAATTTTTGTGTACACTCTTGGCAAAATTTTTACAACCAACTATTGGGTTACTCCAAAGATCCAACCTATTTGAGGAGTTTGTAAACTACCAGCAATAAAAGCAAAACATGGCATAGGCTCTTGATGAACAGTTAAGCCTGGCACTTTCACGGCCACTTTTCTAATGATTTTTTTGATACCACTGTGGTACGAAATGGCGACCAGCTGCATCCTTTGGAAAATTTTGAAAATTGTCCATGAGACCTGGCTGGCAAGGTGTGCATTTTAAAAGTACTTGCACAAGAGACAGTGTGATTGGTTTATCACAAAATAAATGAGGGGTCTGTCGGATAACTTACTTCAATATCAATAAGTTCAGAAAAGACCGAAGAAGTTTCTGCTTGATGCTCTGCGCGAGAAACATCAATGTCGGCTATTGATAGTGGTACATCTGTTTCATGTTTTTTTTTATCACATCTTACCACCGTATAATCCCGAATGTCAACACTGTTACTGTCATTTTCATCACTAGACTTTGGTGAAATACTTTCATCAATGCAATTGGCTTCATCTCTAGTCTATACCTTTCCCCTCTTCATTCATATTATTCTTCTTCTGTGACTTTAGTAAGACGAAAGGTGTTTAAGCACTGACATTTAGTTGCTTCTTTTTCAATTTTTTCCTAATCATTTGCTTTAATCTATCCCATCCAGATAGCTTTTTTTATTACTCTTGTTTAAAATTTTATCCCAAAAAATTAAAATTTCGGTAGCTTAAAAACTTTTTTTGGACACAATCTCACATAAGATGCAAATGCAATGGCTCATGGCCGAAGACTAATTTTTTTTATAACATTCATGCCCAAGTTTGTTTTGAAAAAACTTTTACCGATTTTCGAAGTTAAATCACCGCCCTCTATTGGAATATTTTTAAACAAAAGTTTAAATCAATTTTTGTGTGACATTTCAAAGAGTAGTGTTTATAAATACAGGCAGTCCTCTACTTACGAACTTTTGAGTTACTATCATAGATACGAACTTTTTAGGGCTCAATTTAAAGGTCGCAAATCTACATAACATCAAGACAACTGCTGAAGTGGGAAGCACTGACCTCATTACTGCTGAAGAATTTCCAAAAACACTTGCTGATATCACTGAAGCTGGGGATTACCAGCCAGAATAGATAGAAAGAAATTGTGCACCCTTCCATTGGCTCCATTTAAGGCAAAAATGCTGCACCCCTCTGGGTATGCTACTGCTGTCCACCCATGTCAACTGGATTATATTTTGTGTTTCTTAACTAACAGCATCACCCCTCCTCCCCTATCTATTCTTTCTGTACACATTATACTCCCCAAATTCTAATACTGTATTCCGTATCTCTGTGGCACGTCTCTGATATCCCGACAGTTTCCACCATTGATGTCTTCACCAGCACCTCAAATTCATCAAATTTATTTACTATGCTCCCAGCATTGGTGTACGTGCAAGCAAGTATACATGCTCTTGTTCTTACTATTAGTTACCCTAACACAACCCACGTATTTACTTGTTCCATGACTCCCAGCGGCTCTTGAAGTCCCCAGCAACTTCCTGTCTAGGCTGCTGCTCATTCCAATAGAAGCAGCGCAAGAATCACTTTCACTTCTAGCTGTGGCTATTGTTAATCTATTAGTCTGTGAAACCCCCCCCCCCAAACTAGCAGTTTCCAAACCCACCTAACACTGCCTCAATAGCATCAGCAAACATTCTTGCACCCTTTCTATTTAAGTGTATCCCATCCCTGTAATCCTCATGTTCAGTGGACCAGCTCCCCATACAGTTTGTTAAATTGAGACCTGAGGTTTTACAGTATGCCAGTTTTAATTAACAATGGCAACGAATAAATTATGCTATACAGAGTAGCTGTTCTTGTTATTTAGGAGCATTAGCAACTAAGGCCATATTGCTCCGGGTATAAGCGGTGGTCATTCCCTGACCTTTCCGCATCCTCCGTATTTGGTTACAGAGTAGCTTAGTAACAACTTATTTGTTGTTATATACTGTTTTTAAAAGATTAATAAAATATATAGTACTTTTTGTAATTAACAATGGAATACACAGTATTCTTTTTAAACATTATAAAATCCCCATTTAACATCCAGAAACTCATGCAAGGTCAATTTGACCACAATATTTTAGCAATCAGTGCTTCATCTACTGAAACTTCTGTACTTCATCACAGATGAAACTCTTAAATAGCAGCTTTTGAAAATGTTTTCGTGGAATCCTCTACAGAAAATTCCAGAAATGTCAGTGAATTATTGCACAATTAGGAAAAATGCATGATTAAGTTAACCTTATTTACATATATGCACATTAACTGATGTCATGTTCAGTTATTGATAGCATGCTCTTCACTGCACACACACTTTCTGCCAATCAGTAATGTTCTTTGGCTTCATGACATTGATGCTTTGTCCTGAATCAAACTGTTCACATACATGCTTCACGTTTCATGCATTGAGTGTTCCTGTTAGTAACAGGCTTGCATCTAATCAAAGCATTTGTTGAAGCACATGGTTTTTAAATTTGCATTCACTTGCTGACAGGCCCAGAGTTTTAAAATTTTGAAAAATTAATTAAAATATGCTTTTAATATAGAATGAAATTTTAACAGTTGTTTTCAGAAAAGATTTAAAATATAAGTGACATAAAAAAATTAACAATTTTGAATTATTTTTTAACAATTTTTCAAATTTTCACATGCAACAAGGAATTTCAAATTTTCCTGCAACTAGAGATGGGCAAGTTTAGATGAGCATTTTACTATAACTGTGCCTAACTAATTTGAGCTCTTTTAGTGAAATAGGACTTGTTCCCACCAATTAAAATTAGTAACATTCCACACAAAGAACTTTCCTCATCCCTTAATTTGTTTTATCCTGCACTAGTATGGATGAGCATTCGCATTACGTTTGGAACTGAGATAGGTAACTTATAAAATAATTTAAGCTTCATAATTTAGAGCTAAAAAGTTTCAGATAGCACAGGGAAAAAAAAGTGAATGATGAAAGACCGGTTTCGTTTCATTTACTTTTTGTTCTGGGCCAACCTCTATTACATTAATTTACGTGTACTGCAAAAGCATTATTTTGTATACCGTGAAATACAAACCCAAATTTGATGCAAAGGCATTAGTCTTTCTGTAATGTAAGACTGAGAAAAAAAGTACTGTATTCCTTTTCTTTACTGTCTTACATTACAAATAAACAGCAATGCTCTCTAAGGTGTACACTGCTATTCATTTAATTCATATTATTTGCATAAACAATGCTTCTGCCTACACAACATGCATTTGTGTTGTTAAATATTTGATTAACTTTTCTTTTAATTGCCACTTACTGCTATTAGCAGTAATCGGGCCCAAATTAGATTTCTTAATGATGAATGATTGTACCTGTAAATTTAATTACTGTGAAGTTTCAGTTAGTCTGTCACACAATTAAAAAATTTCATCATCCAGATGCAGTGTAGAAAAAATCCTTTCCAAGTTCTGGTCCTTTAATCAACACATCAGAAAAAACTGTTGGCCAATCAAATTATTGTATAATCATCTTGAATATAAAGACCTAGGGATGCAGGTACAGTAAGTCCCCGACATACGTAAGAGATGCGTTCCAGGACTTCTTATGCAAGTTGAGTTTTACGTAACTCTGGAATGACTAATAAAATATTGCTACTACATCCCTGATATGCCAAAATTACAAAACCACATATCCTCAGGAGAACAAAGAAAAATACTTATATTTTTCAATTAATTAATTATATATTTTTTATATATTAGTTATATATATAGAAACTATGTCTGTATATATATCGCAGCTTTTTTTTTTTGGATGATGCTGCATAAGCTTGGTTTCTTGCATCGTGTGCCTCTACTAATGCTAATAGTTATATATTTTTAATTAGTTCAATTAAAAACTTTGTCTGGGGACAGCAGTGAAACAGCCAGAGTGGCATATAAGAACACATAAAAGGGGAAAAAAATGCATGTTATTGTACCATAAAAACTAATGTATTTCTTGGTTATTATACTTGACTTCATTGGTACCAATCCCTTCACCGCTTCTTGAATTCTGTTTGTTTGTTTGTTATTTGGAGCATTAGCAACTAAGGCCATATTGCTCTGGGGATATGAGGTAGTCATTCCCTGACCTTTCCGCATCCTCCATATTTGGTGGTCACAGGCTCGAATCCCGGTCTAATCAAGAAGCATGTGCTATGCACTGTTGCTCCTGCCCACCTGGCTACGGAGGCGCCTTTGTATTCTCTTTGTCCTTTATTATTGTGTTCACTGTTGACACTGACAAATTTAAATTCTGCTCGATACTAGTTAATGTCCGACCCTTTTCCTTATTTTAATTTTCTGATCCAAATCGATCTCTTTCCTTTTCTTGGTACATTTACTAGTACCGTACCACTGTCACTTATTCTCTTAGTTGGCACAACGATAACAGTCAAAATGAAATTTTCTGTAAAGAACTTCTCAGGGTTAAGATGTAGCAACACACTATTATTACCTCACGCGAGCTCATATTTACTAAAGAACATTTCTGGATGTCACTACCATAAAATAATAAAAACAATTATTTTCATTTATTGGGCTTTTCTGTTAGTGCAATTCATTATAAACAGGTAGTAAACTCGATCTTATTGCATTTGCAATAATACCAATAACTGTAATTCTGTGGGTTTTCTAGTTATTATGGTGAAATGTGTGTCCCCTTCGTTGAAATCTTCAGTCAAATTTAAAAAATAAACTTTCAGAATCTTCTCTTCGTTCCTACTTTTTAAACTTCGTAAACTTCTTACTCCCTATCTCACTTGTGCAATTTGTACGTGCCGTGTTCATCATTATTGATTGCTTATTTTATTTATTTATTTTTTTTTTTTACTGTTTTAAATTTTACAATCCTAAAAAAAAAAAAAAAAAACAATTGAGTGAAAAAAATTTACATAAGTCCGAAGTTACATAACTTGGGCTTATGTAAGTCGGGGACTTACTGTATTGGCAAAAGGCATTTTTGCAATAAATTCACTGCACTGTAATTTTAATGAAAGTGTTAAGAAACTAACCTGACACAAACTTGAGATTTGCAGTATTGGCGACACAACTGGCTACTCAGACAACACATTGTTGTCTGAGTAGTGTTGTCTATCCTGTATCACAATTCTGAAGAAAATTAATTTTAATTTCCATAAAAAGGTTTAAACCACTGAAAAAATAATATTACAAATAAAATGTTTTTTATAGAAATTTGATTTAAATATTCTCAAAACTGAGAACAAGCTACACATACTTTATACACAAAAATCCATAGCACATTTTCTATCTACATTCTAATTACTTAAAGCGAAGGCATCCTTTAAATTTCAGCTACAATTTTTTTTCAGTAGGATGAATTCTCATATGTTTGTTTAAATTTCCTGATTTTGAAAATGTTCTGCCACAAGTTTCACACATAAAAGCTTTCTCATAAATATGAATTCTTCGGTGACCATTAAGACTTTGTGAACAGGAGAATGCCTTATCACAGGTTTCACATTTGAAAGCTCTCTCGTTAGTGTGTATGGTCATGTGCAGTCTAAGATTCTGTGCACGTGAAAATGACTTGCCACAAGTTTTACACATACAAGGTTCAGTATTAGTATGAATTCTTTTGTGATAATTTAGGCTTTGTAAATATGAAAATCTCTCACCACATGATTCGCAAGAAAAAGGCTTCTCATTAGTGTGAACTCTAATATGTATACTAAGGCTTCCAGAATGCTTAAAAGCTTTGCCACATATTTCACATGCAAAAGGTTTCTCATTAGTGTGAACTCGCATGTGGACAGTAAGGTGATTTTTTTGGGAAAATGTCTTGTCACACACTTCACAGGTAAAAGGCTTTTCATTTGTGTGAAGTCTCTTGTGCCTGCTCAAGTGACCTGACCGAGAAAATGCCTTTCCGCATGTTTCACATGCAAAAGTTTTTTCATGAGTATGAAGCCTCTTGTGTACAGTAAGATATCCTGACTGTGAAAAGCTTTTGCCACATATTTCACATATAAAAGGCTTCTCATCAGTGTGAATTTTCAAATGCTTATTAAGACTTCCAGCATTTATAAATGCCTTACCACATAACGTGCATATAAAGGATTTCTCCACGGTGTGCATCCTTTTGTGTTTTCTAAGATTCCTGGTATGTGAAAATGCTTTATTGCAAATTTTGCTAGCATTTTTTGTGTTTTCAGTACCAGAGTCTGGGAGTAATGTTTCAGAAGTTTCACAAATAACCAAATTTCCACTGGTACAGATTCTACAATGCAAATGTTGGCCTTCTGTTTGATCAAATGCTTTATCACAGGCAGGGCAATTGAAGGGCTTTTCATTTGAATGTGCCATTGGAATCGCAAATATTTCTGATAATTGAAAAGATCTGCTTTATGATTCATGAGTACAGCTGTTTTGCACTATTCTTTAAACATGAAAAAGAAAATGAGTGTACTGTTTTTACAATAAAATTTCTTTTGAATTTTCATTATATGAATGTAATTTTCACAAACATTTTAGTATATCACAGCATAGTCTACTTTTATTTACCATCCCACACTGCAATATAATATTAAATCATGACTAACAATAAGAAGTATAAATATCTTTTCTTCTATTTTAAGTTGGAGATGAGGATCTTTTCAGCCAGCTTTTCTAATATTCCATTTTATAATGCTGCCTGTCCTTCTGATGTGATCTGATCACCCTTCCACAAGCAGAAATTCATTTATACTCTGAACATTTATACCCTGAGAGAGAAACAAAAAGAATTACATTAGTATATACTAGAAGAGGAAGGAGGGCAGAACTCTAATAGAGTAAAATGTTTATACTATTTAAAACAGTAAAAGATCTATATAAAATTCTTAGGACTTATGATTGACTTATCATGGAAATCTTTGCAGGATACAGCAATTTCTCAATTAACATGATGGATGCACATTCCTAAAAAAAAAAAAATCTGCAAAGTGAAAAATGCATAAAGCACAAAACTAGAAACATTTTTGGATTAAAAGCATTGTATAATGCTTTTAACCCAAAGCAAAATAAAAATTTTTGCATGGTATAAGACAGGACTGAGGTTTAGAGGGATTTAAATCAAAATTATCTTTGCTCCACTGGAGAATTACCTGGAGATGAGCAATTATAGAATTGGTAGTGAATATTCAAGAAGTTGAAGCTGAATGTGCAGAGCAAGATTTCTTAAACTGGAAGGTGGAGTGCTATCATCAGTAAAACTATGGATAGGATTTCCAGTCAATAGAAGGTCATTAACATACAAGAAGAAAAGAGTGAAAGAAAGAACTGGACCTTGGGGAACACCTGCATTAGTGGAGAAATTAGAAGACAGAGAGCCATCTACCATTACTCACAGTGAGTGGTCAGACAGAAAACTGGATACCCAATTAAATAAAACAGTTGGCAAACCATTACATGGAAGCTTAATTAGGAGGCCATTACGACAAACACAATCAAAAGCCTTTGAAATGTCAAGGGCAACTGCTTGAATTTCATCAAACTTTTCTATTGAATTTGTCCATGGCTGGGTAGCATAAGCCAGTACATCACCAGTGGATCGACACTGGTGGAATTCATACTGGCGATCATTGATCAGAAGGAAGGTTTCTAAATAGTTTAGGAGTTGGCAGTTAATACACTTCTCCATTACTTTAGAAAGAGTAGAAGTGCAATGGGGTGATAATTGAATGGTAGGGATATGTTTTTAGGAACTGGCTAGATATGAGCAAATTTCCAAGCAGAAAGGAAAACATTGGTGAAATAGGAAAGTGTAAAAAAGGCAACAGAACATAAGTAAGCTCAGGAACACAGAATTTGAAAACAAGTGGAGAAATACCATCAGGACTTGGCATAAAGACTATTGAAAATTCTGACATCTTTCTGTCAGAACTCAGAAAGAAATCATCTGTCAGAAAATTCTTCTGACATACTTTTGACAGAAGACCACAGGAGTCACTGAATGTACTGGGAATGGTGGTAGGTGGTTTACCAAGATTATCAATACTGAGTTAGAAGAAAAGTAGGATGTTTTAGGAGAGGGTAGAGCTGCAGAGTGTACACTGTTGAGGATCATTTCCAGTGAGGAGAAAAAACGTGAGTAAGCTGACTGTGACCAATTTATACTCCGGCTAGGGTTACTTCCTCCTTTCTGTTTACCCGGAAGTTGGAGGTCCATAACTGTGTTCAAGTTTTATTTGAAGGAGCTTATTATGTAATTGCACTTGTCATAAACATATCCATTTTTCTTTACATATTCTTCGTTGTTGTTGTTTGTTTGTTATTTGGTTTTTAGGAGCATTAGCAACTAAGGCCATATTGCTCCGGGAATATGCGGTGGTCATTCCCTGACCGTTCTGCATCCTCCGTATTTGGTGGTGACGGGATCGAACTCCGGTCTAATCAAGAAGCGTGCGTTATGCACTGCTGCTCCTTCCCACCTGGCTACAGAGGCACCCATATTCTTCGTATATTAGATCTGTAGTCAAGATATGGAATGCAATAATGTGACGAGGTTGTGTTGGATGAATGTTCGGAAGCATAGTGCACACATTTATTTCCTGGTATCCCAGTGTGACCTGGGTTCCAGCATGAGGTGACTATTTGCTGGTGTTCGTTCCTGGATATACATCAACTTTGTTCTTATATACTTTATTAAAGGATGGGCAGGAAGGAGGTATTTTGTAAGGCTAACACTCTACAAATCCAAATATGTTATACTTTTTTTTTTTGGACGGAGGATATTTTCCAGGTCAAACGATGCCACATAATTCAGCCCTGTAGCGGCAGCTATATGGCTGAATTAGTTATGATTTGGAGTTGCCTCTCAGTGAAGCTCATATTCTGTGAACTGCAAACAAATCATCAGCGTAGAGGTATGAATTTATAATATTCAGAATAATTTTGGTCATATGATTTATTCTTATTGCAAATAAGGTGGCACTAAAAACAAGGCCTTGTGGGACTCTTTCCTCTTGTAAGATTTGTGAGAGGACTTGCAAGCAGTGAACTTGAAAGGATCTATGTTGAAGGAAGTTTTGTACAAAGTATGGTAAATGGCCTTCAGTTCAAAGGAATGGAGATCTCTCAAGGCACCAAAATGTTATGTGGTATTGAAAGCTTTCTGTGTCAAGGCATACCATGACAAGACGCTCATTTCAGATAAATACATTCCCGATGACTCAGCTTTGAACATGAGATCCAAGAATGATCAATTTTTCCTGACAACAAATTAATTATCACAGAGATTAGATTTTGGAACTCAAGATAAGTCCATTGATGATATATAATTTTTTTCTACTCAAGCTGATGGTAAGAGAAATGAGTCTATAGTCGTGAGGAGAAGGATCTTTCCCTGGTTTGGGGATTGCCAGTACATAGGAACACTACCAGGAACTGGGGCATGAATTTCAATGAAGATGCGATTGTAGAAGGTCAGCAGTGATGATAATGATTTATTGTCTGTTGGAGCATTATGTTGGAATCAGTAGCACTGTTCTTTGAGAGAAATACAGCTTCTTGAAGTTGAAATATAGGAAGCGATTGATTATAGGATAAAGAAGTTGCAACTCTGAAGTCCTGTCATGATTTTTCAGCTAAAGCCTTTAATCCTCTGAAATGATGGATCATGTGTCAAGGCATATGACTGTGAAAATATGGTCCCTAGGGTATTTGCAATCTCTGCAGGAGTAGAATAGTTCTGCCCATTCCAGATTAAAAGTGTTATATAGAGGAGATTCCATTTAGTTGCATTATTTTTCTCATATTGTTCTTACATCAGTATTTTTATTAATTGAGGTTGCAAATTTCTTTCTGATATAACAGGCATTGGCACTGCCACAGAAAGATCTGAGTCTCTTATAATTTATAAGACTGGTGGTGGCAGGGTATTTGAGGAATAGATTATATTTGTTTTTTTAATTTTTTTTGTACACTCAGTGTCATTGTTCCACCAATAATTTATAATTCTATTGTTGCTTGTCAGTGACTATGGGATGGCAGTAGCTGCAGCTGCTAGTATTTGTTTTGCAAGGTGATCAATGATTGTATTAGTAGGGCAAGATTCAATGATCTGATTGTCAAAAGACACGTGGGAAGTGTACGTTGCCTAATCTACCTTGGAAAATTTCCATTTTATGCGGTTTTCTGCAGTTATGGACTGCAGCATTTGAATTCTTCATATTAATGAGAGTAATCACTATTAAGCAGAGCACTATCCACTCAATACTAAGAAAGAGGGTCAGAAAGCAGATAGAGAGCTCTATTGCAGAGGATTCCTGTAGGGAGATGGATGTAAGAAGGGCTTCTTTTCTATTGTAACATGCTGGAACATGGTTCTGGAAGTTAAAAAGAAATAAAAATAAAAAATCATCTATTTAAAAAATATATATTTATTATTTATTTTAAAATAAAACTCATTTATTATTACTAATGCCACTGGCACATTGTGAATCAGCAGAGACTTCCACTCGGTGCACAGCTTAACTTTGTGACTCATCTATTGAAGCATTAACTAATCAAAATGCTTAATAAAACTGGTTTGTTCAGGAACATCATGCAGCCATAGACATAAACAGTAAAAAAAGGAAATCGCAATAAGAAATATGATACCATGCTGTGAAACATTCCCTAATGAGCTTTTTTTATATATATAAATTTTTACAGGTCAAACCTATTAATGTCACAATAAACATCAAAACACAAATGCAATCAAAACACCACAAATATCTCATATCGTGCTTATTCACTTGAAGTGTATAGACACTTATCATGATCAAACTGATGTTGAAAGTTTCTGAGAGCATGATGTATACACAATTTCATTGTTTACTTTTTATAAGACAGCACTGAAATATGAGTATGTTTTAGATATTACTTTTTAAGTGTACTCACAAATGCATAAAGTGCCTACTATCTTCATTCTGTCCATCACAACTTAACTTCCACTCAAGGCAGTGTCCAGCCATTTCAGCACCCCAGGCTGAAAATTTCACCCTATCATGGCATGTTGGCAATTATTTAATCTTTCTTTTGGCGCCCGTTTCAGCTTTTAATCTGAGGCAAGTGCCTCGTTCGTCTCACCCTCAGCACGGCTCTGCTTCCACTGATTAGATTTCGATAAAATTTTTTATTAGGATCTTTTAGAAATTTTGTCAAAGCCAGGAACATTCTGTTGCTAACAAGTTATATCAGTCTATCAAATATGATGGAGCCAACAACTCACATCGATAAATGAATTCACAACGTATGCAAGGCTGAATTTACTGGGGAGCAGTTATTCCTAAGGATAAATTCGGTGTTAATCACTCTGAAACAGAACGAATAAAATTTAAACAGCTGAACCCATACAGGCCAACTTCCAATTGCCAACGAATTCTGAGAAAAAGATTACTGTACGAAATGAAATAGTACAACTCTGTGATACAGGGTATAGCAATGCGCCTGACGTCATTCTTGCAAATCTAGGTTTAGCGCCTGTGTCACTTATACATAGATTGAGAAAACACTTCCGCAGTGAATCACAGTTTGGATTTAATACGATGACATATGAGGGGAAACCGTTTTATTATTCCGGTGTAATAATAATAATAAAATTGTATTATTCTAGTAAAAGTAAAATTAAAAAAAAAAGTTAGTGTTTCGATTAATCGGTGCGAGCAGTAGTGACTGACTAATCCCGGAAAATATATCCCCGCTAAATCTATATATAAGTGACACAAGGCGCTAAACTTAGATTTGCAAGAATGACGTCAGGCGCATTGATATGCCCCGTAAAATTTATTTCGGGCAAGTATGCCCGAAATAAATTTTACCTACCCGAATGGAGTATACGTAACTAAATTTTAGCCAACGTATCATACACTGGTGTGCAAAACTTAAAGACCAACACTATTTCTAAAGGTTACAACCACAATCTTTACTTAAGGTACTCTTTACTGATGACAGTAGATTCAGTCTCAGCAGCGATTCTGGACGTCAGCTAATCTGGCGAGAGGTTGGCACACGGTATTACCCCGCAAACATCACTGAAAGGGTTGGATATGGCGGTCGAGGTGTTCTCTTTGGGAAGGCGTTATCTTGGATGGACGTACACAACTCCAGATACTGGAAGGCGGTACTGTAACCGGTGCACGCTACTGTACTCCGGTAATCCTTCCCCATGTGCGTCTGTTCCGAGGGGCCATTAGCCTCGAGTGCGTGTTTAGGGATGATAACGCCACACCCCATTGCACTGCAGCTGTTGATATGCTTTTGGAAAGTGAGGACATTGTTCGAATGGATTGGCTTGCCCGTTCCATTGATTTAAATCCCATTGAACACATATGGAACTCTCTGGGGAGACGCCTAGCGGCACGTCCACGCCCACCAGAAAATGCTCACCAGCAGAAGATGGCGCTGACAGAGGAATGGACGATGTTACCGCAACAACTTATCAACAACATTGTTCTAAGTATGGACAGGCGGTGCAAAGCCTTCAAAGACATTAGGGACGGCCATATCTCTTACTGAGGACCACCTCTTCCCTTTGTTTCATCTTTGGCAGTGATGCATCTGTATCATGGCAGCCAATGCTATGCTGCCATTTTTGAATAAAATCCCTCTGTACCGTTTTGTTTCCGTTGTTGTGTCGGTGTTGTTTCCTTCATCATTTCTTTACCTCACGAGGTTCATTTGGTATGCTTTTCCCATATTCAGGCCACTCCTATGAGAAGCTACAGGTGAAAACCTGACAGGTCCTTAAATTTTGCACAGCAGTGTATTAGTAGTACGGAAAATTTAGAAAATGAAGTGTCCATAGAACTAACTGAATCAGTTTTATTATTTATTTCATTAGCATTGCCTCGAGGGGAGTGTATACAACGGGTGTATGACATGTCACCCCAGCAACATGTTTTGGCAACAGTGCACCCTCTTGTAAACAGTAAATATTAACCAATGACTACTACCTAAAAGGGTATTCCATTTATTCCATTTAAACCTCTTTCAAGGGAACCATTCCCTGGGCCTAAGCCCATCCATGGCTTACTCTTGAAAGGAACTTATATCCGAGTCTTTTAGAATTCAATTACATTAAAAAATTTAAGGTAACGTTATAACACACAAAAATACAATTTCAAAACTCAAAATAAAGCCACTCAGCCTCTCCCTAGAAAAATCCATTTTTTTGATTTCTTTAGATTTTAATGAGGAGAGTTACCATCCCTTCCGCGTGGAGGCAGGCTTCTACTATCCAACATATATCTCTTTTTGAAAACTACATATTTATTAAAATATGAGAACATTCTTCTGTCCTCAAACATGATATGGAGGGCCTCTCTCTCTAAGATCCCTACAGACAAACTCAGTTCCAACCTATATTGTGTATAATTCACACAATGTAACATAATATGTTCTGAGGTCTCAGGTTGTCCACAGCTGCATGAGTCATCATCTCTAAGCACAAATTGGTGCAGTCTCAGGGCCAATCCGTGTCCAGTTATTAAAAATGTGGCATGCAACCCAAATTGCAGCCAAGTCTTCTTTTTATTCACTATACTAACTATAGGCAAAAAAGGATACGTTTGGCGTCCCTTATCTGAATTATCCCATTGTAATTGCCCTTTCTTAATAATTTCTTGTTGTATTCTTACTTTCTCTAATTTAACATCAAATTTATTATAAATTTTATTAACAATGGGACACGAACTTATATCAAAATATGTTCTCCTAATATTTCTTTTATTAAATACATTAATCCGGACAAAAGGACAGCATACTGGACAGGGATTCTCCCCGAGACAACCTGTAAAACCTCGGTCGAGACCGTTCGACATGCTCTAGTAATGGCTAATAGAACAAATCTCTGAGCCTGTAATAAGTACTTTTGTATAGTTTTAATAGACACTCTATGAACCCAAGCTCCGGAGGCATAAGTGATAATGGGGACAAAAAGACATTCATAAAGTAAGTTAATCGACCTACCTTTAATCCCCCCAATCCACTCTTATCACCCTCCGGAGCTTCGCATAAAGAGCACATACCTTTTCTTTTAAGTAACGTACATGCTCGGTAAAAAACAGTCTCTCTTCAATTTTTAAGCCAAGATATTTCGTAACATTCACATATCGAACAGCATCGTCCAGAAGCTTCACAACGGGATGTCGATTTTGACTCAGCCTGCCTTTTAACAACATTTGGACTGTTTTTTCTTTAGAGATCTCTAATTTATACTTTTCAGTCCATCGCGCAAGATCATGAAGCACTTTACATGCAGTGTCCTCAATTTGCGGTCTTGCATTACCTTCAATAAGTAGAACTAAGTCGTCTGCATACGCTATCTTTACAGCACCTGGAACGTTTATTTTCAAAAACTCATCAAATACAATGTTCCAGGCAAAGGGGCCAATCACCGAACCTTGTGGACATCCTCTAGACATATTTCTTATCAATTTAGTATATTTAGTTTTAACTTCAACTTGTCTTTCACTAAAATAACTCTCAAACACTTTATACAAGTTATTTGAACATTCTACTTGTCTAATTCTGTATAACACACCCTCCCACCATAATCGGTCAAATGCACCTTTAAAATCTATAAAAACTCCGAGTACATATCTCATCCCACTGCCCTCCACATGCTGCACTAATTCATATGTTGCATCTTCAGTCGAAAAATTCTTTTTAAAACCAAATTGGCATGTGGACATTAAACCTTTACTTTCATATTCCAACATCAATCTATTTATTATTAGACGCTCAAATACCTTTGCTAATACTGAAAGCAGGGCAATGGGACGATATGCACCCGTTTCGTTTAACATACGATCTAAACTTTTAACTAACAATCTTACTTGTGCAATCTTCCAACATGGCGGGAATACTCCTTCTTCTAAACACTTGTTATACATATCCACATAAATTTCAGGACTTATATGTTCTCTTCATAACCTCTACTTCAATTTTGTCTAGGCCCGGTGATTTACCACTATATACTTAAAAGGGTATATAAATTTACGAGTGGAGTAATTATTATTATTAGTATTGATATTAGCTATATGGTGCAAGGAAGCCTGAGGCTTATGCTGCACCAGCCAAAAAAAAAAAATTTCTGAATTACCCTGAGAGAGAGAGAGAGAGAGAGAGAGAGAGAGAGAGAGAGAGAGAGAGAGAGAGAGAGAGAGAGAGAGAAGTTGAAGGGTACTACCAAGGAAGAGAAGAATGATATTATCCAGCTCAGGACCCTGGGTGTGCCAAGCCCATACTCGCCAAATGCGAGCCCCTGGGGTTAATCAAATACATGTAATGATTTACAAAGCTGCTTCTAACCTGTTTCTTGTAAAATATAGAGCAAACCTCCTTCAAGACCAACTTCCAGAAAAACATATTTTATCCCATAATTGAAAACTTCAAAATATAACCCTTCCATTTCTTCAAAATAAAGCTGCATTTTGATATTTTCCCGATTTGAATTCCTGGCTTTATTGGCCAAGCACGAAACTGTTTCATATAGGTGTGACAGTTACAACATTCTCAAAGTAATGATTAAACCTTTTATAAGGTTCAAGTTCTGAAACAGTATGAATATAAATTACCAAAATAATACCTAAAGACTTCATATCAGTCCAGTTTATTATTGTTATTACTGTTGTGCGGTTTTAGGTGATCAGCAACTTAGGCCACATTGTGCGCAGAGGCGGATTTAACGGCGGGCGCGCGCCCTGAGCCCCGACTTCTGAAGGGCCCACGCAAAACTCCAACTTTATATGCAAAACCCCAACAAATTAGTTGAACATATTAGTTCAACTAATATGTTCAACCATTAGTTCAAAACTTTGTGATTATTATTATGATATTATTAATTATATTATACATATATTATATTCAAATTTTATTGGAAATAAAACATTAATAGTACATAATATTTTTTATTTATTTAAAAAAATGGTTAACATGTATTTTTATTTTCCCTGTCTCTCTTTTTTTTAAGGGGCCCAATATTTTCTTCTGCTCCCGGGGCCTCAACCGACTTTAATCTGCTCCTGATTGTGCGGTATATAATATGACTAGCCTACAAGAAAGATAGATGCTTTTGCTCACCTGGTGTCTGTTAAACACCAAACAGACAATTGTCTCATAATTCAGAGTACTGTACATTGAGTACTTTGAATAAAACAGAAATTGCTGTATAACCAGTTATAGAATATTCTTGGGCAAAGGAACATGAGAAGATTTGATTTCATATACAAATTTAAAAAAATAACAGAAAACTTTGAAAAAAGGGGACATCCATCAGATGCCATAATAGTAGCAGAAGGTTAATGTTTGTATTGTTCCAAAATATATTATTTAATCCCCTGGTATTCTAGTAATCATTAAATGTTGTTCTTCTTCTTCTTGAGTTATTTATTCCTAAAATATTTAACAGTATTTCTAGATAGCTGAACTTCATTACATGCACTCTCATTTTCCCTTCAAATTCTAATTTACATCTCAGTGCTTCTTTTATTGTTGTTAAGTTTGCTTTTGCTATTTAATTGCCCTCTAAATATTTCCATCTTATACTCTTTTGCTTTTTTATTACAATTGTGTAGCATTCTTTGAATATTATTTCAGTTTCTTTTGTTTGGAAGGTATAATCCCCTAGCTTTATAATAAAGACATTATGAATGTTTGGCTAATTTTCATGGGGCGATTATACCTGCAACTGGGGCTAATGGTTTTTAAACTCGTAGGAGAGTCTAGGACAAGTCCGCCCTCTATGGTGAAAAAGTTTATTTTCACTTGCAGGGTCAGACCTTTAGGATGCGTTGTGTTATACCCTAAGTTTTCCAAGGTAGGTTCTCCCTGTCTAACCTAGAGCCCACAGTAACCCATATACTATATAATGTCTCGTGTCTTGTCCACTGCTATCAAATTAATTCAGTCTTTGTACTACTTTTTATCAACTCTATTCTAATGATTAGAGATAATGATTTTATTAGTACCTTAAACTAAATAAGAGGACCAAGGCACTATATATAACGATAGCTCAAAAATTTAATAAACAACACGAAAATCACAGCCCAGGTTTACAGACATATTAGGCATGGGCAAGAGTCAAGAAAATAGCATTATTGGTCATACACTGGACAATTATCCTTTTGGAGTGGGCTCAGTGGGCTCTTAGATAACTGAGTAAGAATGCGTTACACCTTATTTGCTTCTGCTTGGTTGGTTCAATGATCAATATAACTTTCATCACCTTTGGAAGATAAAACCGCAAATTATATTGTTACCTTTTAGCCTAGCACTTTAAAATCCGATTCGGGAGATTTCTGAATTAGATTATAAATGGTAATTTTTTTAGGTATGTGCATGTGTGGCGGTGTCACGAGTCCGGGGTGCCTAAATAATCAAAAGACTTTAGGGAGAAGCACTTACCGATGAACTTCATGGATTTTTGAGGAGTTGTCCTTTCCCTACTCTGTTGAATTTTGCTTCACCCGTCGAAAGGGAAGACAGCAGGAACTCTTTTACTTGCTACGAATTTAGAGGACTCGTGTCCACCGGGAATCGGTGACCGCACAACCGATGTTTGGTGGGTTGAGGAAACCTCAGATGATCACTTTGGTCTACATTGACGACCTTGGATTTCTTTCTCCTGCTTCGCGCATTCCCTTTAACATGACCTGACCAACATAAAGAAGCTTCGGATTGGACATGAAAATTCCTGTGGCGATATTGTCGTCCAATAAGAATTATGGCCTGGAGGAAACGTTAACAGCCTTAAGGTGGGACCCTTCCAGGTCTTGATGCACGCGCATACATACACGCTATGCAGCTGCTCCCATCCTGTTGGCTTGCAGATCAATTGTTGCTGCATCCTTGTGTGAAGGCCATGCCCAAAACCCATTTCCTGTCCTTCTTATCACTGGTAGCATTCACCATATGGTACTGCTGATAATATTGTATTTCCCACAGGAACAAGGATGTAGGCGCGACCGGCAACTTAATTTTCTTTTGATATTTTCTTTTCGAACTCAATGCATATAATTAACTAATGTAGGCTTGCCTTTTCCTCTGTGGCAGAGTTTTTCCTGCCTATTTAGACTTACGAATAAAAAAGTCAAAGCATGAAGCCTTTAAACTTTCTTGCAAACCAAATTCCTAATTAATAAAATATTAATAAGATTAATTATGGGAGTTCTGCCAGTGCGTTCCTCCTCTTTGTCAAACCGATCTCCATTATTCATCTGATTCCCTGATACCTGAACAACATTCAGTTATATTACAGCCTTGGCAACGATCAGGAATTACTTGGTGTTTCCTTGACTCTGACACTAAGAAGAATATGGAATTGTGGATAATAATAAACTGAATTTAAGATCTCTGAAGAAGTTGTCAGAGGGGATAAGAATTAATTTCCATAGAAAGAAACTCAAGACTTGCACTTGGAAAATATTAGGTCATAATACGGGATCTGCTTAGTCATTGACAATTTGGGAATATGTTTACCATTTAGGAATAATGGCGCTTATGAATAAATCGCACCTGTAATAACTACATATTAGAAAGAAAGAGGTTGGGGTGGGGGGGGGATTGGTTGCCGTGGCAACATTTCCATTAATACTGCATCATCTATATTTTATTTTGTTTTTATTCTGATACCTTTAATTAATTTATCCATTATCAGGCTAAAGATAGAAAGTCTCCTTGAAAAACACACGCACCCACACAACAACAACATCCACCTTATTAGTCCATCCATCCAAGAATTTGTCTAATTCTTCTTTGAATTTATTGACGCTACCTTTGCCTACTGTTTCTTAGAAAAGAATTTCACAATATGAGATGTTACAATAATTATGGCAATGTACAAACTTTGGTTTGTCTAAAAATTCAACTATGTATAATGGTGCAAATGCACTAACTAATGTCATAATTTTAATTTTACAGAGTTTGAGGCTTTCTGCCCTAAAATATTATTAAACTATTTATTAGGGTCACCTGGAAAGTTATTTCATCTACCCATGTGTATTGTGTCTGTAAATTGCGTGTGTTCTCTGTCCGATTTGTCTGCTTTTCTGGGAGTAAAAACCTTCTATCTATGCCTGAGACCGACTAGCTAAGCCACAGAGTGAAAATAGCCTATACAACTTCTTCGCGTCATTGACGAGATTCGAACCCACTAAAATATTATTAGCCTAAGAAACCTTTTAGTGTCGCTCATGTTGTACAAATAAGTCATAACTGGGTTGCCAACCCCTATACCCCTAGGTATCAACCCACTCACTGATGAGATGCCAAATAGCTTCGAAACGATTGCCTGAGGGGTGGCACTCAACTGAAAATGAGTAAGAGTAGTCGTCTGTAACGGTGAAGTGTTACTTATTTGAGGTATAATGGGTACAACTTGTTGTGAAGGTTTTCACAATATGATATGTTACAGTATTTTTGCCATTGTACAAACTTTGATTTGTCTTAAAAATTCCACTAACTAATGAAATAGTGTGAATTTTACATAGCTGAGGCTTTCTGCCCTAAGCAGTTTATACGATAACAGCAGTTGGTTAAGTTATAGCAAGTTTATCTACGTGTCTGTGATGTTTCCTTTGTTGCAGCAGAACACCTTTCCTCCTCTCCCGTCTGCCTTTGTAGCGCAATGGTATTATTATTATATTATTTCTTCCTGATTGGTGGTTCCACTCCTTGATGGATACTGCTACCAAATACATTGGGTGGTTGTTGTTGCCAGCTTCGTTATTTCGTAGAATGCTTGCATGATGTAGGTATTCATTTCGATGCTCCACATCATGCGTTGGCGTTTTCTCCCTTCCTGGGAGGTCACTAGCGCACATGCGCAGGAAGCACTTCCAGTTGGTGGGGCTCGATGGTCTTGCCCTTCCCTTGTGGTAGCCATACGGCAGACTGCGTCATTTGCTCCACTGTCTTCCTCGGGGGACCGTGTCTGATTTTTCGAACCGATCCCTCTGCCTAAGGCTTGAACTCAAGTGACTGTATTCTGCGCCACATTCGATGCTGTATGATTAATACTAGAGAGGCGGCAAATAAAGTTTAACATTGACAAATGTCAAGTACTACATATGGGAAGCAGTAACCCTAGAGTAACGTATCAACTCTGTGGTACTACGCTGACAGTGGTAGAGAATGAAACGGACCAGGGGGTTATTGTGCAGGCAGATATGAAGTTTTCTGAGCAGTGCAGACGGTTTGCAAGAGTAGCTCATGAGGTCTTGTCAATGATATACAGGAATTTTTCTAGCAGGGATAAGGAGATGATTATCCCCTTGTATAAGGCAATGGTCAGGCGAAACCTTGAGTACTGTATACAGGTTTGGAGGCCTCATTTTAAGAAGGATGTAGAGATGTTGGAACAAGTACAGAGAAAGGCATCAAGATTAGTGAATGAAACAGAGGGTTTCTCTTAAAAAGAAAGGCTTAAGTTTTGCAGATTACAGTGTGTGGAGACTAGGCACCTGCAAGGTGATCTGATTGAGGTGTATAAAGCCTTGAATGGTTTGAGCATTCTCAATGTGATGGGATTCTTCCTCTTGCTCAGAATAATCACCTGAGAGGGCATAAATTCAAATTAAGGAGAGACAGTTGTACGATAGATGTGCAGAAGTTTGCCTTTAGCCAGTGGGTAGTTGATTGGTGGAACAGAATTCCATCTTTTGTTGTGGAAGTTGATAACCTTTTTTTTTTTTTTTTTGGCTGATGCTGCAAAAGCTTCCTTTCTTGCATCGTATGCCTCTACTAATGCTAATGCCTCTCTGCGACATCATTCATCTATGAAGGTGGATCTGTTTAGCTTCGGCTTATGTTCAGTGTTAGTTCTTGTGAGTGACGCCAGATGGCGTCACAATCTGCCTTAGCTGCAGGTAGGTAGGTCCCGTGGAGCAATTTTCGCGATGTCTTATTTATTTATTAATTTTTATTACTGTTAATTTGTTTATTATTATTTTATTACAATATTATACCTGTCTCCCAGCGTGATGGAGTCGCGTTCCCTTTCGCCAAGGCGATACTCGAACCCGGGTTTATTAGGCTGGTAGTCCAGGTTGTGACCACTGGGCCACTGGGCTTTTTGCACTCTGTGGGCTGAGTTAGTCGGTCTCAGGCGTAGACAGTAAGGTTTTATCCCCGGCAACTCGGGTTTTTTATCCAGAAAAACAGGCAAATCGATCAGAAAACACACGCAATTTACAGACATCATACACAATGCAC
The DNA here is from genome assembly GCF_048544385.1 of Mastigoproctus giganteus. Taxonomy (NCBI): domain Eukaryota; kingdom Metazoa; phylum Arthropoda; class Arachnida; order Uropygi; family Thelyphonidae; genus Mastigoproctus; species Mastigoproctus giganteus. The sequence continues at coordinate 117,019,669 of NC_143588.1, forward strand.
GGCAGATGAATTTAATTATTCGGGTAAACTTAAAATAATAGTTTGGTTTTCCGCCCGACCCCCCTTCCTTTTGCTACTGGGTATTCCACACTGCATATAAATAAATATAATCTGTACTGTCCTCTAAACGTTTCAACCGGAACAAATGGTTTTGAAATATGGGTGCCTTATCTCGTCAGAGTTGAAAACTTTTTGATTTTAATTATCAAAGCGACAGGGACTGTTATGAGAAAATAATCAAATGTCAAAAAACATGACAACCGCCCCAGTTTTTCAAGTCGCGCCAATTTGGAAATTAAGAAATATTCTTCTCGTGGCAGTTCCGGTGTGGCACCGGAACTGCCACGAGAGTCCGGTTTGGAAATCTCGACAGCAAAATCGTTTTTATGTGCAACGAATTTCTTGGTTATGTCTTATAAGAAGGTTTTGTTTTCGTTTTCAATCTTCTAGCAACTGAAGCGGTATTGAAAAAGGTAAATTTATTCCCTGTAACAGTGACCATTAATGTAAATAGGAATAAAAGCTGTTTAGAAGTTTAGTCGTTGGTTCCTGAAACGAAGTTACTAATACTGGAAACGCCTATAATCAATGAAAAATAATGTGTTCACTGCGTGAAAATCTCAGTATTCTTGCTGTTATATGTAATAGTGTAAAGCAGTCATTTTAATAATAATAATAAAAAAACAGTTACATTTAAATTTCATCCTGAAACTAACGTGGACCACCGACCTCCCTTCCTTTTTTCCCCACAGCAAAAGGAATCATATTTCGAGCTATATGAATTTGTTTTATAAGTTAAATGTACATGGGTTCTTAAAATGGGAACAAAACGAAAAGCGTATACTGTTAAAGAAAAATTGCTCGTGATAGAGAGAGTAAAAAATGGCGAGTCCAAAGCCAGCATCTACAGAGATACTGGTGTTCCAGAGGGAACAATTCGCGGATGGATTAAGGAAGAAGAAAAGTTACGGTCGTTTGTTGGTAACGTTGAAGATCTAGGTGGACTCTCCAGAAAACGAACAAGGTTAGGAAAAATTACTGATGTGGATAATTGTTTGTATACGTGGTACTTGCAAAAAAAGAGCGAAGGTGCACCATTGTCGGGATCAATTCTGCAGATGCAAGCAGCGAAGTTTCATGAAGACCTTAACATTCCTGAAACCTTCAAAGCATCGATGAGGTGGTTATCACGTTGGAAAAAGCGACATGGCATAGGACAGCTTTCACACAACGAAGATGTCAGATCGTATGATTGCGTATCAACAGCTGACTTTCTAGAAATTTTGCAAACGGCGGTTGAAGAAAATGGATATCATGATGAACAGTTATATAACTGTAGTGAAACAATGCTCTACCACAAAACGTTTCCAAGTAGGTCTTTAAATCAAAAAAGTGCAGCCGATATAGCTAGTCATAATATGAACAAAGACAGAATGGTATTATTATTTTGTGTAAACAAAACTGGCAATCATAAATTAAAACCTTTATGCATTGGCGAAAGTCGAAATCCGGTATGTTTTAAAGGTGTAAATATGAAAGCACTGTCAGTCACCTACGTAAACAGATCAAATGTGTTTATGACTAGTGATGTGTTTTATTCGTGGTTTCATGATAACTTTGTGCCATCGGTGAGGAACCACTTGCGTACACAAAAAATGGAAGAAAAAGCTCTTCTGCTGCTTAGCAACAGCCCTGCACACCCATCTGCTGATGTTCTGCGATCCAATGATGGCAAAATACAAGTGCTGTGTATGCCGAAGAAAACAGCACTTTTCCAGCCTTTGGACCTTGGTATTATCCGTTCCTTTAAAGCACATTATCGGCGAGAGATGCTTACCAATCTGATATGTTCAGAATTGCAGCTCCCAGAATATTTAGAATCAGTTACTTTGAAAGATGTGGTATATACTATTGGTCTTGCGTGGGAAAGTGTAACTGCAACTGTGGTTGAAAACTGCTGGAACAGATATTTAGGCGGAGAAGCAAATAATTCTTGTGAGAATGAATGTTTCCATGATTTCACAGAGGAGGAATTAGAATCTGTATGCACAGTTTTAGATGACCGCACACTTCAGAGAAGTGATTTTGATGACTGGATTGAAGTAGATTCGTATATTCCATTTGCCACATATATGAGTGATGCAGATATAGTGGCAGCAGTACTGGATAGAGGAAACAGAGAGGATCATGTGGAAGCTGTGGTTAAGGAAAGTGATGACTCTGTAGAAGTCCCCAGGATAGATGAAGTATTGGATAGCCTGAACAAAGTAATAAAATGGATGGAGGCACAAAGGGATAGTACTCCCATCCAACTCTTGCATCTGGCAAGCATCAAGGCCTATGCATCACAAAAACGATTTTCACCAATGCCAAAAAAAAAAAAGATTTTGGACTCTAGTTTCAAAAATACATAACTGAGTCTGATAAGGTAGGTCATTAAATGTGATATATTTTTATTTTAACTTATTATATGACTAACTTTTGAAAACAGTCCAAAAATACACTTTTTTTTTTTTTTTGTAGCACATTATTATCTATTGTATCTCTTTGTTATATTGCAAGGAATAAATAATTAGCATTAAAATTTGCACATCTCATATTCAAATGATTACCCGTGGTGAGGGGTGAATAAAAAAAAGATTGACTAATATACTATACTAAATTTAGCATGATTAATAAACTGTTTTTCAAAATATATAAGAGCAATAAAGCTCAATCCTTCCTACTTTAATACTGTTTGTAAAATTTGGAGATTAACTCATTCCTTTTTATAAGAAATTCTTCGGCCCGACACTCACATCAGATTAATCCAATTAATACATTATATAAAACTAAATTTATGACACGATATTGTAATTTTAAAATTATTAATATATAGGGGTTTCTTCAAGATAATCCTGTATTCAATTTCCATAATCTTCCAAAACTAAGAGCAAAGCGAAGCCAATGCACATCAACCCACCGAAAATTAAACCATCCAACAATACTGGACTGGAAATTGAAGACAATTGTTGAATTTACTAAAATATTAGTCTGTAATATTCCTTTCCAAAGAAGGCAGTGTCTCTGAAGTTTTGTGGCAAGCACGTGATCATCACCTTTTTTTTTAGTGTGAAAGGCATTATTTACTCGCCCTGTAGAAAAATGTCTGCATCTTAACATTACATTCTAAAAATTATCAGAAAATAGTCCAGAAATGACGATTTGAAAACATCAGGATGTTGGTTGTATCACAATGATGAATGCATACACACAGCCTCAATTGTTGAGGAAACATTGAGTTAAGCAACAAAGTGCCCTCCTTAGTTCAGATCTTACTACTTTTTTCTGTTTCTTAAGCTTGAGGGTTCTATTTTGCCCCACGGTCTGTGCTCAAGGGTTTTCCATTGCCTAAGCTAAAAGGTAGCTATTTTTCATCAGCCACTATAGCAGACATTACTCGGGGTATCTTAAGTTCTCTCAAGCAACAGCTCTGAGGTATTTAGAAAAAAGGTGGAGGGATGGGACAAGTTTATTGAACTAGATGGAGGCTATGGTGAAAAGAACCATTGGAATAACTATCAGAAGCTCAATAAAACAATGTTTTACATTCTTAATTTAATTTGTCTCAATATTTTTTGATTATCCTCTCATTGTGGTTTACTAAACTAAACTTGCAACAGAAGTAAATGCTTGGCTCGGCCCAATTAGCATTTGAAAAAGTTGAAAATATATTACTAGACTTCATTAATGTTTATGCTATCTTTCAAAAATGAAAGCTGAGGATTTGTTCGAAAAAACCAAGTATTTGAAAGTATAAGGTAAGTAATGAGATTGTATTGATGATGTCCGGTAGGGCAAAGAAAATTTAGCTAACTTCAGTTCCTAAAATATCTCTATCCTGTTTCATTTTATAAAGAGAGAGCAAAAAAAAAAACAGTCAACTGTTCCCACATTCTTCAACAACATTCAGAATTCTAGATCAGATTACATATTTTTACTGGGAATAACCATGACTTTAAACTTTCTTTGCATAAGCATATCACAATCAATGCATCAGTGCTGCATCTAGTGTTTTTGTGAGGGAGGGACCTCATACATTACACATTTCACAGCTTTCAAAAGCATCAAGATGTTGCAACATATAAAACAAAATGTTCTTTGAGGGACTTTAATTACTCATCCCTCTTCCCATGGGAGTACCTATGCTCTGCATTGAAAAAAACTTTTCTTTCTACCAAAAATAATGTTGCCTCAACCTACAACTAATTTTTAAACAAATTCGGGGTACAGCTATGGGCATGCTGATCATTATAGCTAACATTAGCTGATCATTATAGCTAACATCACCATGGAAGCCCTGGAGGAGGAGGACATATTTGCGAATTTGCCCATTCCTGTTAGAGTCTGGCAGAGATATGTCAATGATGCTTTTGCTATTATACCTCAGGGATCAGAGGAATTGCTCTTCATATATTAATTCTTTGTTGCCATTTATTACGTTCACCATGGAAACATAGATGAATGGTGCTCTTCCATTTTTGGACATTTTGGTTTGCCATATTGGTTGGTTCTCAGTGTATAGAAACCTATGTGCAGGGGTCAGCATACAAACTTTAAATCTGCACATGCCCCCGGGCATTTATATGGTATGATGAGAACTTCATTTAATCTGGCACAATCACTGTAGTGATCCTGTAGAAAGAGAGGCTGAGTTTGTCAGAATCAGGACTGACATATCTAAATGTGATTACCCATGTTCTGGACAGACTCCGGATAGTTGACAGTGAGTGTTTGTCATACTAATCAGGGTAATCATCTGGTTGCCAAGGTGCTGTGCCAGTATTGTGTTGGTTGTGTGCAGCTCTCTGGTAGGAAATTGCAATCGGTTTTATCCAAGATTAAACCACCTATTCCACTCTTGCATACCGCAAATGTTGTATGCCGGATTATTTGCCTGGATTGTGGGATATATTATGTCGGTTAAACTGAACACAGGTTGGGCATTCGTATCAACATGACGGGCTGTCCATCGTGCTGATTTTGACAGCTCAGCTATCTCTGAGTATTACTGACAGGAGCAGCATTTCAACTATAATCCCTGTTCTGGCATTGAAATAATAAATCTGGCTAGTAATTCCCACCATCTCTCATGGTTAGAGGCCCTCCGTAGCTGTTGCAGGCTCCACAATAAGTTGCAATGCTGGAACCCGCATGCATCCTGTTGTGAAGGCTGTCATTTTACAAAGTGATGAGAGGTGGCAACTTAATAACTTGCTTAATGTATGTTGCAGCAACAATGCCGAGTCTGGCAGTTCATACTCTCTTCCATTATTCCTGGCCACCTCTTTTAATGACTGGTAATTCTATCCATAGTTTTGCTGCTGATTAGCATTAGCACTTTCCCACTTGGCTACGGAGGTGCCGCCACGGGTGGGGCAGAGAAAACTTTAGTTAACTTTAATCCTTCTAAAACTGAGTCTATGTTATTTCTTGCAAAAAAAAGTCTATTGCTGATGTGCTCGTCTTTGATGATACTCAGATTTCTAGATGAGATTGTGCATCTCAGTTAGGAATTGCCGTAACTTCTAACATTGGTATAAGATTATTCACAAATATTGCTTCCTCTGTATGCATTTAAAAAAAAAAAAAGTTACTTTTATTTTATTTATTTATATTTTGTTTTGCTTCCATCATTACTTTCTTCTAAACAACTACTCACTATGTATAGATCTCAACTCCACCCTACTAAGGAATATTGCTCCCACATGTGGCATGCTGTCTTCAAAAACGCTCTGAGACTTGACACAGTTAAAGAGGAAAGAAGGGTTAATTAATGACCCATCTCTTATAAAGATTATACTGGTTTGAGGGTACGAACTGTGCAGATAAATTTTGAACCCTTGGAAGTGAAGTTTTTAAGAAAATTTTGCCATTTTTTGACTTAATGTATTAAATTGTGGTCAATAAATAGTTTAATAGTCCTGGTCACATTCGTTACCTTATTTTTAAATGTTAGCTATAGAAATTGTGTATGACTGAATATTTGTAAAATTTTTGTATTGGTAATTTGGCATGAACGTTAGATCATGTAACTAGTAGAATAATGTGTGGTAGTGGAATTATATGATTTTAATTGTGGTAAATAAGTAGGTCAAACATTCTAATCAGGCAGGTCGGCATATTTTTTTTGTTTTTAGCAAAATTTTATCTAATATAAAACTTTACAAATGTAATGCTATAGCTTAACATGTAATCTGAACTTCGTATTTTGATACATGTTATTGCACTCAGATTCTATCAGTTTAGTGTAGAATTTTCAAATTAAATTGAATTTAAACAGAAATCATGCCTTGCTTTAGACTAGAGCAGCAAAGTAACTGGCTCAAAGAAGCAGGTGTGCTGTAGCTCAACGAAGAGCTGAAGGGGCAGTTCTATGAATCACAGCCTGATAAAATGTGCTACTTGTGCAGTGGTTGCAGATATCTGGAATGAGATGATACAGCCATCGTCTGTATCATCTCATGTCTTTACAAAGAACAAAGAAATTCAGCACAAACTTAGCATTCTGATGGGCATTTATGAGAGCTTGAAGGAATTAAAATGTGACCCATCAAACTTTCAGTTGTCCAACTCAACACCAGAGCTTACACTTGTGCATCTACTATAAGTATGCCACTCACATTAGCTCAACTGTTAGCAGGTACGCTAGATGTAGGCAAAATATTTTGTCTCAAATGGATTAGATGCTATAATACACTTTAAATTCTAGTCAGAAATATTTCAGGAAACCATACGTTACTTTTCACGACAGATAAGTGCATTGTTGCCTGTTGCGCTTGGACCATTAAGCCCAGACAAACAACACTTGTGTATCAGGCAATGTGGCAGCAATTCCCAAGGCAAAATGATCCCAAAGATGATAGTTATTGTTGGTGACTCTATTGTTTAGGGAAACAGGAAATATATTGTACAAAAAAGGAATAGGGCCATAGCATGTCTAACGGGGCAAAAGTAGGTGACATAGAGCAAATATCTTTTAAGGGTACAAAAAGTGATTCTGTTGTACATGTTGGCACTATCTGCCCAGACACAATAGAAGGGTACATGTTGAGGACCCTGTCAGTCAATTTGGCTCTGAAAAGACTGCAAGGCTCATTTGATAGAAAAATTCTATCCCATGAGCCTTACACAGAAAACTACACACAAAACTTTCCTAGTGTGTAGATGCACTATCAAAATGAGTCTGCCAGTTTCTGTACTCAGTCATTCATATCATTTTTATTGCACCGATGACTTATTGGAATTCACGTTTTGCAACATTATCAGTTGATATTTTCCCTTTCATCTACCTTTTGAACCAATCAGAATCCCTTAGCCAAGAGTAACTTCATCCTTATCAGCTTACATCTGATTTGTCTCTCTGTTGCAAATCTTACCCAGTTCACAAGCAAAACAAAATAACACATGCTATTTTGCAATTCAATAGCTTCTGTTAGACAGAGCACATCATTCTGTATAAGCTGCATATAAGGTCAGTTTCAACTTTATGGTCATATTTTATCATTTTATTACATTTTAACTAACTAGATTAAGGATTTGTGGTTACCTGTGTAACCATAAATGTGCCATAAAGTGAAAGTGTAGTTGTAGAAAAAATGTTGAGCGATAAGAAAAATTGTTATGATGTCTACAATTCTGTCCAAACACAATGGGATGGATTATATGATGAAAGCAATATTTATTAACTTTAGACTAGGAACCCTGCAAAGCTTATAGGGGATATTTTTCTAGCATGTCATTTCCTAGTTTGTAGGAGGAATTTTAGCATTAGAATTAGTAAAAGTGCATGATGCAAGAAAACAAGCCTATATAGCATCAGCCAAAAAGACAAAAAAAAAAAAAAACCTTCTGATTTCACCCATCCACTCACTCCAAATGTTTGTTTAGTTCTGCCTTGAATCTATTTAAGCTATCAACTTCTACGACAAATGAAAGTTTGTTCCAGTGATCAACCACCCGCTGGCTAAAGGCAAACTTCTGCACATCTTTCCTACAACTGTCTTTCCTCAATTTGAATTTATGCCCTCTCAGGCGATTATTCTGAGCAATTTGATACACACTGCTTGAGCACAGACTATGTATACCATGTACATGGAGTTCAGGCATTGCAAGCAGAAGATTCACATGCCTGTGAGCAATTTTGTTTATGTATACATAATTGTATCAATAACAGCCCTGACTTTCTTGTCAGTATCCTGAGGACCAACAAGGCAACATTTACACGAGATTGGATATTCATTATGCACAGTACACAGTCAGTGGAAAATCCTCACCATTCTAAGTAAGTTTAGTTTAGTGTCAATATGCGGGCCAGCATTGCAGGAGATAACTTGATTCATCACGAGTTTTCTGCCTATCTAAATGCTGATCATTGCTTAACAGTTTTTGCAGAGGACATTGCCAGCACTTCTGGAAGGTGTTTATTAGCCAATATGTGGTTTCAGTATGACGGAGCACCCGCACATTTTGGGCAACAAATAAAAACATTCTTAAATGATTGTTACCAGAATCTTTGCAAAGGTCCCATTTCTTGGCAATCATGCTCTCCTGACCTTAACTATTTGGATTTTTATATGTAGGGTCACATGAAACAAACTGTTTATGCCACAGAGGTTAACCAAGATGATTTATTGAATCACATCCACGAAGCTACTGCTGCTATTAAATATCAGTGCTACTCACACAGCTACGAGTTCCTTCTCACTTTATTGAAGCTTGTTCCTGTCACATGGCACTCATTTTGAATATATTTTGTGATGTTTCTTTTGATTATGCTCCAGTTTGATTGCAGTGCTAATAAAATTCATTTACTCCTGCTGTACAGCGTTATTGAGTTTCTGGGTACTCTTCAATTCATAACTAAATTTTATTAATCAACGAAGATTTATTGTTCTAGATTTATTGATAACCAAGTACAGTACAAGTAGTGGCGTAACTAGGGTGAGGCAGGTGGGACATTGAGCCCTGGTTGCCAAATTTGGAGGGTGCCATTTTTATGTTTGAAAAAATACAAAAATTCCAATTTTTTATTTTCCAAGGGGTGTAATTTTTTATTTGCCCTGGGGGCCACAACCCTAGTTATGCCACTAAGTACAAGTAACATTATTCATATACTTAGTACTAATTAAAATAAAAACATTTTTACAAAAATAAAACATTTCTAATCAAAGTAAGCTTTTTTCATAAATTTATTATTACTGTGCATACAAAATCTAGACATGAAAATGATGTCACTAATCTGTGTAATGCTGCAACTCAAAACCCATCGTTCCTACTTCGAACTGAGTGTAGACTTTTCTTATATTTTAATGAATTCCCTCAATAAATATCAATGTTTATTTTAAGGACACCCTGTATATTAGCTCATGTAAACCTACAAATCAATAATTATTGAACATCACATTTGAACCAGTCATTTTTTTTTATTGATAGAGATGGACTGTTATAGGGCTAAGCATTAGGCCAGGTGGCACATTTGCATCAGTTCTCATCACTGTTTGAGCAATGTGGCTGCTATAGCATTACAGACAGTAACTCTTTAAAAATAAAATTATTGTAGGCCAAAATATGATTTTGGCTTAATTTTTTTTTTTTTTTTTGATTAATCATGGTATAATTATATTATACAAAACAAATGGGATATCCTAGGAAGGCGTTTTTCATTAGCTAATATTATGTTGATTAACGCGTTAACAATAAAGTTAGTTTTAAAAAACATACCATTGCTCCATCGAGTTTCTCCATGGAACAATTACATTTAATATCAATGTTTTTTTGGATCTTATATTGATATCAGTAAAATTTGGATCTTATATCAATAAAATATATTGATATTTTAATATCAATATATTTGGATCATAGAAAGACTTTTGATGCTGTTGCACGTGGAAGACTGCTTAACAAATTGGGAGCAGTGTGGCATTGGAGGCAAATTGCTGCTATGGATAAAGGGATGGTTGAGTGGGAGAAGACAGAGAGTGGTAATCAATGGACACTGCTCATCGTGGACTAATGTTATTAGTGGAGTCCCTCAGAGTTCAGTGTTGGGTCCATTGTTGTTTTCTGTATTTATAAATGATATTGATGATAGAATATCAAGCTTAATGTCCAAGTTTGCAGATGATACGAAGGTTGGCAGGGTTGTTAAGGACACTAATGACAGTATGCTGCTGCAGTGGGATATAGAAAAGTTGAGCAGATGGGCTGAGAGGTGGCAAATGAAGTTTAACATTGACAAATGTAAAGTACTACATATGGGAAGCAGTAACCCCAGAGTAACATATCAACTCCATGGAACTACACTGACAGTGGTAGAGAACGAAAAGGATCTGGCGGTAATTGTGCAGGTAGATATGAAGTTTTCTGAGCAGTGCAGATGGTCTGCAAGAGTAGCTCATGGTGTCTTGTCAATGATATACAGGAATTTTTCTAGCAGGGATAAGGAGGTGATTATCCCCTTGTATAAGGCAATGGTTAGGCCACACCTTGAGTACTGTATACAGGTCTGGAGGCCTCATTTTAAGAAGGATGTAGAGCTGTTGGAATGAGTACAGAGAAGTGCAACAAGATTAGTGAATGGAACAAAAGGTTGCTCTTACGAAGAAAGGCTAAAGTTTTGCAAATTACAGTGCCTAGAGACTAGGCACTTGTGAGGTGATCTGATTGAGGTGTATAAAGCCTTGAATGGTTTGAGCATGCTCTCTTGCTCAGAATAATCACCTGAGAGGGCATAAATTCAAATTGAGGAAAGAAAGATGTAGGATAGATGTGTGGAAGTTTGCCTTTAGGCAGCAGGTAGAACAGATTGGTTGGTGGAACAGATTTCCATCCTTTGTTGTGGAAGTTGATAGCCTAAATGAATTTAAGGCTGAGCTGGACAGGTGTTTGGAACGAATGGAGGGGTGAAATGGGAGCGTTGTTTTTTTTTTTTTTTGCTGATGCTGCATAAGCTTGCTTTCTTGCATCATATGCCTCTACTAATGCTAATTTATCAATTCGTTTTTATAAACTTCATTATCTAAAAAAATAAATGTATGTGCATGTGTTTGTTAAATGCTGTCATGTTAATTTAATCAAAAATCCATCAGAAAGCTTTTTTAATATTTATTTTAATTAGACCTTAAAAGCATTTAATTTTTTTCTTTGCAGATGATATGACACCATTGTTTATAAAGTTGGTGCAGATGAAGAGCTGACATTAAACATCAAATAATAGAATTGATTTGATAATAATTATTATTTATTATTTTATTTTATTATTTTTTTTTTGAATTATCCAAATGAGAGCAGATTTTCTTAAAATAAAAAAATAAATAAAATTTGTATAATACTGATGTCCTCTTTATTTTAAATAATTTAATGAACATCCACTTTTAAATAACAAAAGAACGACCATCAGATGTCATATTTCTAGTTTTCATTTTATAAAATTTTAAGTTACCTTTACCTAGAGTTGGGTGCATGAGGTCTTCAAGACTCACATAATTTCAGCTATATGGTTCTCTTTGTCTACTTGATCCATACAGTTGAAATTCCCATTATCTTGAACATTTTTTTTTAAATATACAGTATATTCCTCATGTTCTGCCTGATCCAAATACAGCCACCAGTTTGGAAACCATGTATCATAATTCATTTTATCACATAGCTTTCCAATGTTCTAGGGACATTACAATTGTGGTGTGGCTGTAGTCTTGGCCAACCAGGTCATATTTAATCCCCCATCTATCACGTGTGGGCTATGGTTGGTCACCACCTACAGAGCCACTCAGTTGGCAGACCACATTCTTTTGCATGACCAGGTGGAAAGGCTTGGAGGAAAATACCAGAGGATCTATTCGATACCTGTATGATTCAATGCCAAGATACTTAGCAAACTGTATCTGCAACCATATTAGATTTATTTCACATTGACCTGTCCATTGTAAGCAATATTTTGACATTAAATGTGTTCCTGCACATTAGCACTGCAAATTTTATCATGTGTTCCTTAACTCCTTGGCTATTATTACTCTACATATTCTGGGCTCCTGTTCCTTTGGGTTGCTGCAATTTCAGTCACAGAGTGTATTTGACACATCCACCATTACCCACATGCAAACCTTATTATACATTTCACAAGGACTGTTTAATTTGTGGTATACGAATGTTAAAAAAATATAGCTTTAAATATTGAAATAACTGAAATTTTTGAAGTTAAGGCAAAAATGGTTTCCGAAATGGATCTTTACATCAAAAATGACTACACGTTCAAAACAAAATTGGATCATCTCATGAGCTGTTACAGATTTATTTTAGAAGAGATAAAAAGCAAGCTAAGCAACCAACCTTATATTCATTCTTTAAAAAGAAAATGTCTAATACAGATTCTCCTCCCAGATTCTGATTGAAAAAATTGGCCATCTGAAGCGATTCGGCATTGCTCCTTTCAATAAAGTTTTTTAATATAAACTTTTAAGTTTTAACATGTTATTTCCAAAACATTTTGGATTCAGTATACAACTTGTGGGTTTTATGAACCTATTAGTGACTATTATTGCAAAACGAGCACGCAAATTTCTAATATCCACTATTTTTTTTTTTTTTAGTATAAATTGCATTATTGCAAGACAGCAATGGCAAATAATGGAAAAAAAGCAAGCATTTATAACATTGAACAAAAATAAGAAAATATTATACAGTTAATCCATCTGTCTCGTTCAACAATTTGTCTAGTTCTTGAATTTATTCAACCCACCCATTTCCACAACAGATTGAAGCCTGTTCCAAAAATCAACCACCTGCTGGCTGAACTCAAATTACCACACATTTATTCTGCAGCCATCTTTCCTCAATTTCAATCTATGCCTCTCTTACTTTAGTCTCAGCAAGAAATAACATTAGTAGAGACACATGATCCCAAAAAGCAAGATATACAGAATAAATCGGGAAAGAAAAGGAAAAAGAAACTTCCCATTTCACCCATCCATTGGCTCCAAAATTTCATTCAGTTCCTCTTTGAATTTATTTCAGCTATCAACTTTAGCATTAGCATTAGTTCAAGCATATGCTGCAAGAAAGCAAGCTTATACAGCATAAGCCAAAAAAAAAATAAATAACCCCATTTCACCCATCCGGTCACTCCAATATTTGTATAGTTCAGTCTTAAATTTATTTAAGCTATCAACTTCCACAACAACAGATGGAAGTCTGTTCCATCAATAAACTATCTGCTAGCTAAAGGCAAACTTACATGCATCTATTCTACCATTGTCTTTCCTCAATTTGAATGTATGCCCCCTCAGGTTCTTAATCTGAGCAAGTGGAAGTATCCCATCAGCATTGAGCCTGCTCAAACCATTCAAGGCTTTATACACCACGATCAGATCACCTTGCAGGTGCCTAGCCTCCAGATGCTGCAATTTGCAGAACTTAAGTCTTTCTTCGTAAGTGCACCGCTTTGTTCCACTCACCAATCTTGTTGCCCTTCTCTGTACTCGTTCTAGCGACTCTACATCCTAAAATGAGGCCCCCAGACCTGTATACAGTACTCACGGTGTGGCTGGCCTCACCATTACCTTATCCAAAGGGATAATCACCTCTTTGTCTCTGCTAGCAAAATTCCTATATATCATTGACAAAACTCCATGACCTGCTCTGGCAGCCAGTCTGCACTCCTCAGAGAACTCCATATCTGACTGCACAATTACCCCCAGGTCTTTTTCATTCTCCACCTCCAGAGTGTAGTGCCACACAGTTGGTACGTTTCTCTTGGGTTACTGCTACCCATATATCATTTTGCATTTGTCAATGTTAAACTTCTGTTGCCACTTTTCAGCCCATCTGCCCAGATTATCTAAATCCTGTTGCAGTAGCATACTGTCTTTATGTCATTAACAACTCTGCCAACCTTTGTACCATCTGCAAACGTGGACATTAAGCCTGACATGCCTTCATCGATATCATTGATAAAAACAACAACAATGGGCCCAGCACTGAACCCTGGGGGACTTTGCCAATAACATTAGTTGTGTAGATCAGTGTCCATTTATTACCACTCTCTGCCATCACCCACTCAACCATTCCTTTATCCATTACAGTAACTTGCCCTTAATGCCATACTGCTCCAATTTGTACAGCAGTCTTCCACGTGCAACAGTATCAAAAGCCTTACTGAATAGGCCGCCGTAGCCTAGTGGTCAGACACGCGAGTGCAAAAGTACATGTGCCTTGAGTGCCCGGCGTTCAAGCCCCTGATTCCTGAATACGGTGCTGTTTCTTCCATTTTGTCCATCTTGTAAACTCCTCTGATCGATTTGTTGTCCCGGAGTATAAACAGAAAATTTAGTTATTTTATCCAAGTATATGATATCAAAATTATTTTTTGCATCCAGTTCCTTTTTGACCATATCATAGAATCCAATCAAATTGGTCATGTAGGCAAGATTATGAGGGAATTCTTGGACGCAGGGAGGTCCACACAGACTGGAGAGGTGCAAATTAATCTCCAATTCACCAAGGGGATCAAAGGGTTACAAGTAATTACACACCTGTTAGTTTTACTTCTGTTCAAGGCAAAATAATGGAGTTGCTGCTTAAAGAGGTGATACAGGATCACCTAAACAAGACAGCAGTAATAGTTCAGACACAACATGGAATTGTTAAGAGGAGGTCTACTCTGACCAATTTGATTGGATACTACGATGTGGTCACAAAGGAACTGGATGCAAAAAATAATTCTAATATGATATACTGTACTTGGATTTCAGGAAAGCTTTTGATACTGTTGCATATGGAAGGCTACTGTACAAGTTGGAGTAGTATGGCATTAAGGGCAAGTTGCTACAATAGATAAAAGGATGGTTGAGTGAGAGAAGCAGAGAGTGGCAATCAATGGATATTTGTCTTCATAGACTTGTTATTAGTGGAGTTCCCCTGGGGTCCCATTGTTTTCTGTATTTATCAATGATATTGACGGAGGTAAATCAAGCTGAATGTTAGTATTAGTAACGGCCGCATGGTGCAAGAAAGCCTATGGCTTATGCTGCACCAGCCAAAAAAAAAAAAAAAAATCCCAACAAAACAATGATAAAAATAAAATAACTAAATAATAATAATAAAAAAAAATTAAACCTATCATCCTATGTGCTTCCCTTACCCGAACGTACTATCCAGATGACCTTTGAATTTCCCCAAACTGTCGGCCTCTACCACCCATGAAGGCAACTTATTCCAGTAATTTATAACTCACTGGCTAAAATAAAACTTCCTGCAGTCCAATCTAAACATTTCCCCCCCGTAACTTGAATTTATGTCCCCTAGTTCTAGCATAATTTATAATCTTGAAAATTTCGTCCTCATTCATTTTACTGATGCCTCTCAGAGCCTTAAACACCTCAATCAAATCTCCTCTAAGGTGTCTAGTTTCCAAACTCTGCAACCCACATATTCGAAGTCTTTCTTCATAAGGACGCCCTTTTGCCGATCTCACCAGGCGAGTTACCCGTCTTTTCAAGAAGCTCGATGTCTTTCTTTAGGTGCGGTCTCCGTACTTGAACACAGTATTCCAAGTGTGGTCTCACATAAGCCTTATATAATGAGATTATCACGTCCCTATCTCTAATTGCAAAAGTTCGATAGATCATCGATAGGACACCATGGGCCTTCCTTGCAACCTGTTTACAATGCTCAGAGAATTTCATATCTGACCGTATCGTAACACCCAAGTCCCTTTCCTCCAGTACTGGGTTTAGTTGAACACCACCAAGTGAATAAGATATTTTTTGGGATTACTGTTTCCCAGGTGTAATACCTTACACTTTGTTGGATTAAAGCATAGCTGCCATTTTTCTGACCATTCTTGAAGTCTATCTAGGTCTCTCTGAAGAAGCTCAGCTTGACAGTGATCATTAACTACTTTCCCAATTTTAACATCATCTGCAAATTTAGACATCACGCCCTCTATCCCCTCATCAATGTCGTTTATGAAAATTAAAAACAACAGTGGTCCTAATACTGATCCTTGGGGAACCCCACTTCTTACATCAACCCAATCTGAGGAATAGCCATTTATCACAACCCTCTGCCTCCTGTCCTGAAGCCATCCTTCTATCCATCTAAGGATTTTCCCAGTGATTCCAACCTGTTCCAGCTTATAAAGCAAACGCTCATGTGGGACTGAGTCAAAAGCTTTGCTGAAATCTAAATAAACAATGTCGAAATTATTCCTTAAATCTAGATCGTGAGTGACCCTTTCGAAATAGCAAACCAGATTAGTTAAACATGATTTTCCCTTTACAAAACCATGCTGAGTATCCTTGAGAATTTCAATTCCATCCAAATGATCCTGAATTCCATCCTTGATCATTGCCTCCATGATTTTCCCTACTACTGAAGTCAGACTGACAGGTTGATAATTTCCCACTTCACTCTTAGAGCCAACCTTATGTATGGGAGATACATTGGCACTTTTCCAATCCAAGGGAATCTCCCCAGAGTCTAGTGATTCTCGCATAATTAGCCTCAATGGTTCAATGCACTCGCTTGCCGCCTCTCTTAAGTTTATAGGGTATATTCCATCAACTCCAGGATCCTTACTGGTCTGTAGGCTCGAAAGTTTTTTCATTAAATAATCTTGCGAAATTTCAATATCATTAATTACATATTTTTTAATTTCGCTCCCACAATTTCCCATTGCCACAAAAGGCTTTTCATTTGTAAATATCGATGCAAAATAACTGTTGAGTTCATCTGCAACGGCAGCTGGTGTATTTATTACTATCCCCTTTCCCTTACGTAAAGGTCCGATCTGGTTTGTCCTGCTGTTCTTGGCATTTATATATGTGAAGAATTCTTTATCCCCCCTCTTTGCTCTGTTTGCTAGTGATTTCTCATAAACTGCCTTTGCCTGTCGAACCTTTTCTGTGGCTCTATTACACATCACCTTGTAGCTGTTATAGGCTTCAGTACTTTTTATTGCTCTGTAACCTTTCCATGCCACCTTTTTCTGCTCAAGTAATGTGGCAACTTCACTATTCATCCAACTTGGAACCATTCTCGTGGAGTATTTTTTTAATGGTATATACGCATTCAAGGCATCTGTGATTAATGTTTTAAAAGCGTACCACAGTTCAATTGTATTCATTCTCAGCGCGATATCTACCCAGTTAATAGAGGCCATGTAGTACCTTAAGGCATCGTAATTTCCTTTTCTGAAATTAAAACCCATTCCTTTGCCTTTTACTTCTGCTACCTCTCTCGTCATCATCCACCGTAGAACTCCGTGATCACTTCCTGCTACTGGTTCCTTCACTGTCAGCCCTGTTATGTTATCTGATTCATGTGTGATGATGAGGTCTAGGATATTCTTTTCTCTAGTACTTTCCCTGACATGTTGATACAAATAACAGTCATCTAGTTGATTTAAAAATTTTGTTCCCCATGTCGAGTTTCCTTCCCATTTACTCCAATCAATTAGAGGCAAATAAAATTAAATAAATATCAATGAAAGTAACTTTAAAAAATTATATCTATAATATTAAAATCAAACAGTTACAGGAAAATCTATAACAGAATAATCCAACAATGTCCAAGTTTGCAGACAATACAAAGGTTGGTAGGGTTGTTAATGATAGTAAGGACGGTATACTACTGCAACAGGATCTAGAAAAGTTGAACAGATGGGCTGAGAGGTGGCAACTGAAGTTTAACATTGACAAAGGAATATACTGCATAGGGGTAGCGTTAATACCAGAACAACATACCAACTGTGTGGTACTACACTCAGGGTAGCCAAGAATGAAAAATAAGAAGGTGATTGTGCATTCCTCAGATATGAAATCTGAGGAATGCACACAGGCTGTAACAGTATATGGTAATTTCTTGTCAATGATATATAGGAATTTTGATAGCAGGGATAAGGAAGTGATTATCCCCTTGTATTAAGCAATGATCGGGCAAACCTTCAGTACTGCATAAAGTTCTCGGGGTTCATTCTAGGAAAGTTTTTCAGCTACTAGAACGATTACAGAGAAGGGCAACGAGGTTAGCAAGTGGAAAAAAGGATTACTGTTACGAAGAAATTCTTAACTTCTGCAATTTCCAGAGTCTGGAGACATGCATCTGTGAGAGGTGATCGGATTGAGGTGCATAAGACCTTGAATGGTTTGACCAAGAAATGGTTTGAGCTGATGGGATTTTCCCCCTTGCTCATATTCTATATTCAAATTGAGGAAAGAAAGCTGTAGAATAGATGAGCAGAAATTTGCCTTTAGCCAGCGGGTGGTTGAAGGCTGTTACAAACTTCCATTTGTCTTTGTAGAAGCTGAGGGCTTAAATAAATTCAGGACTGAACTACATAAACTTTTGGAAGGAATGGATGGATAAAATGGGAAGGGTGTTATTTATACTAAGGCGCATTTAGGGCTAGAGCCTCAAGCTGCGAACAAATTTAGACTATGTATATAAAGTGCTTAGCATCATAATACACAGCCATTTCTGAATAAACAGAAAATTTTTAAGGTGGCATCGTTTTAGGTTATATCTCATATTGTGAATACCTTCACAACGAGTTGCCATGATATTGCACTACTTCGAATAAGTAACGCTTCACCTAAGGAGAAGACTAGTGTTACTTATTCTCAGATAGGTACCACCACCCAGACAGCACTGTTTCAGGGCTATTTGGCCCTTCGTCAGTGAGTGGGTAGGTACCCAAGTGATGCAATGATGGCAAAAACAGTTATGAAGTATAACTCCACAATATGAGAGATGCCTGATGGTGTATGATGTATTTAGACTAAGGCGCATTTAGGGCTAGAGCCTCAAGCTGCGAACAAATTTAGACTATGTATATAAAGTGCTTAGCATCATAATACACAGCCATTTCTGAATAAACAGAAAATTTTTAAGGTGGCATCGTTTTAGGTATGATGCTAAGCACTTTATATACATAGGGTGTTATTTATTTATTTATTTTTTTTTTGGCTGATGCTATTTAAGCTTGCATTATTTCATTATACGCTTTTACTAATGACGATTCTAATGCTACTCTGGAGTTTCTTCAGCTCATATGCAGTACTTTGCATTTGTCGATGTTAAACATCAGTTGACATATTTCAGCCCGTCTGACAAACTTTTATAGATACTGTTGCAATAGTAACCACCATTAACAACCCTGCCATTGGATCATATGAAACCTATTAGCAAAGGAACATGATGCAAGAAAGCAAGCTTATATAGCATCAGCCAAAGATAAAAACCTTCTCATTTTACCCATCCACTCAATACAAATGATTAGCATTAGCATTAGCATTAGTAGAGGCATTTGATGCAAGAAAGCAAGCGTATGCAGCAGCAGCCAAAAAAAAAAAAAAAAAAAACCACTTCCACTTCACCCCTCTGTTCGTTCAAAATACCTGTCCAACTGAGCCTTAAACTTATTTAGGCTATCAACCTCCACCACAAGGGATGGAAGTCTGTTCCACAAACCAACCACCCGCTGGCTGAAGGCAAATTTCCGCACTTCTATCCTACATCTGTCTTTCCTCAATTTGAATTTATGCCCTCTCAGGTGATTTTTCTGAGCTAGAGGAATAATCCCATCAGCATTGAGCATGCTTAAACCATTCAAGGCTTTATACACCTCTATCAGATCACCTCGCTGGTGCCTAGTCTCCAGACACTGTAATTTGCAAAACTTAAGCCTTTCTTCGTAAGAGCACCCCTTTGTCCCATTCACTAATCTTGTTGCCCTTCTCTGTACTCGTTCCAGCAGCTCTACATCCTTCTTGAAATGAGGCCTCCAGACCTGTATACAGTACTCTAGGTGTGGCCTGACCATTGCCTTATAGAATGGAATAATCACCTCCTTATCCCTGCTGGAAATATTCCTGTATATCATTGACAATACTCCATGAGCTACTCTTGCAGCTCGTCTGCACTGCTCAGAGAACTTCATATCTGCCTGCACAACCACCCCCAAGTCCCTTTCATTCTCTACCACTGTCAGTATAGTACCACAGAGTTGATATCTTGCTCTGGGGTTGCTGTTTCCCATGTGTAGTATTTTACATTTGTCAATGTTAAACTTCATTTGCCACCTCTCAGCCCATCTGCTCAACCTTCCCAGATCCTGTTGCAGCAGCATAGTGTTAGTAGTGTCCTTGACAACCCTGCCAACCTTTGTATCTTCTGCAAACTTGGACATTAAGCTTGATATACCATCATCAATATCATTTATAAATACAGAAAGCAGTAATGGACCCAACACTGAGCCCTGAGGGACTCCACTAATAACATTAGTCCACGATGAGCGGTGTCCATTGATTACCACTCTCTGTCTTCTCCCCCTCAACCACCCCTTTATCCATTGCAGCAATTTGCCTTCAATGCCACACTGCTCCAATTTGTGCAGCAGTCTTCCATGTGCAACAGTATCAAAAGCCTTTCTAAGATCCATGTATATAATATCAAAGTTATTCCCTGCATCCAGTTCTTTTGTGACTGCATCATAGTATCCAATCAAATTGGTCAGGCAAGACTTCCCCTTAACAAAACCATGCTGTGTTTGAGCTATGACTGAAGTCTTGTCTAGATGATCCTGCAGTTCTTCTTTAACCAGTGCCTCCATTAATTTTCCAGGAACAGAAGTTAAACTAACAGGTCTATAATTATTTGTGTCGCCCTTTGATCCCCTTTGTGAATTGGGGTCACATTTGCACATCTCCAGTCCATGGATACTTCCCCTGTGTCCAGGAAGCTCTCATAATTATGGCTAAAGGTTTGCTTACTTCTTTTTCTGCCTCCTTTTATATAACTGGATAGATCCCATCCACTCCAGGTGCCTTTCTTGTGTTTATCTTCAACAATTTCTCCTCCACTTTGCTCTCAGTTATTACAAGATTCTCTAGCTTACTGTCAGAGTTGAATAGTTGAATACACCTCTGGCATTCCCCTCGCTGAATAACTCCTCTTGTGTGAATATCGATGCAAAATATTCATTCAGTTTGTTAGCTACCTGAGCAGGATCATCAACAGTCGACCCATCGATATCAAGTGGACCAATCTGATTCATCCCCTTCCTTCTAGAGTTTACATAAGTAAAGACTCTTTGCTGTTTTTCTTTGCATCCCTTGCCAAAGATTTCTCGTAAGCTGCCTTCGCCTGCCTAACCTCCTTTGTAACTTGGTTACAGATCAATTTGTTTCTATCATAGGCTTGTGTCACGTGTTAATTTGTATGTATCCCATGCATTTTTCTTCTCTGCCATATGCCTCATTAGTTCAACTGACATCCATTTTGGCCTAAACCTTGAACAATATTTCTTAGTTGGTATGTAAAGCCTAGTAGCTTCCAAGATAAGTTCTTTGAATGCTTCCCATTTTGAATTTGCTGTTGGTAACATCATCAGTTGGTCCCACTGTATAGAATTTAAATACTGTCTCAGTCCAGCGTATTCTGAGCAAGAGGAAGAATCACATCACATTAAGCATGCTCAAACCATTCAAGATTTTATCTACTTCAATCAGATCACCTCACAAGTGCCTAGTCTCCAGACACTGTAATTGCTAAATTGAAGCCTTTCTTTGTAAGAGCAACCCTTTGTTCCATTCACTAATCTTGTTGCCCTTCTCTGTACTCGTTCCAACATCTCTACATCCTTCTTAAAATGAGGTCTCCAGACCTGTATACAGTACTGACCATTGTCTTATACAAGGGGATTATTACCTCCTCATTCCTGCTAGAAAAATTCCTGTATATCATTGACAAGACATCATGAGCTACTCTTGCAGCCCGTCTGCGGTGCTCAGAGAACTTCATATCTACCTGCACAGCTCAGAAAACTTCATATCTGCCTGTACAATTACCCCCAGGTCATTTTCACACTCTACCACTGTCAGCGCAGCACCACACATTTGATGCGTTGCTCTGGGGTTACTGCTTCCCATAGGCAGTACTTTATATTTATCTAAGTTAAACTTCAGATGCCACCTCTCAGCCCATCTGCTCAACTTTTCTAGATCCTGTTGCACCAGCGTTGTCATTAGTGTCATTAACAACCCTGCCGAGCTTCGTATCGTCTGCAAACTTGAACATTAAGCCTGATATACCATCATCAATATCATTAATGAATATGAAAATAACAATGGACCTAACACTGAACCCTGGGGGACTCCACGAAGAACAGTGTTCATTAATTACCACTCTGTCTTCTACCTCTCAACCATTCCTTTATCCATAGCAGCAATTTGCCTCCAATGCCACACTGTCTATTTTTTTCAGCAGGCTTCAATGTGCAACAGTATGAAAAGCCTCTCTAAGATCCAAATATATGACATCAAATTATTCTTTTCATACAGTTATTTTGTGGCTACATTATAGTATCCAATCAAATTGGTCAGACCAGACTTCCCTTAACTAACCCATGCTGTGTGCGAGCTATATTTGAAGTCTTATAGTGGAAGTAGTAGTGGCAAGTGAAGCAACAAACTAAGTGTGTGAGCTAATGCAGCATCAGCCAAAAAAAAAAAAAAAAAAAAAAAAATTACAAAACAATCCTTTGTAAACATTTGTCCAGTTCCTCCTTAAATTTATTTAACCTATCAACTTCCACAACGAGAGATGGAAGTTTGTTCCAGCAATTAACCACCCGCTCGCTAAAGGCAAATTTCCGCACATCTATTCTACATTTATCCTTCATCAATTCTAATTTATGCCTCCTTATGTTCGTAATCTGAACAAATGGAAGAATCTCATCAGAATTCAGTGTGCTGAACCCATTCAAGGCCTTATGCACCTCAATCAGATCACTTCGTAAGTGCCTAGTCTCCAGCTGCTACAATTTCCAGAATTTAAGCCGCTCCTGGTAAGAGGATCCCTTTATTCCCTTCACCAATCTTGTTGCCTTTCTCTGTACACGCTCAAGCAAATCGACATCCTTCCTAAAATGAGGCCTCCAGACCTGTACGCAGTACTCAAGGCGTGGACTGACCATTGCCTTATACAGAGGGACAATCACCTCCTTCTCCCTGTTAGAAAAATTCCTATATATCATTGACAAAACCCCATGACCTGCCCTGGCAGCCTGTCTGCATTGCTCAGAAAACTTCATATTTGACTGCACGATTACTACCAGGTCTTTTTCATTTTTACCACCTTAAGTGTAGTACCAAACAGTTGGAATATTTCTCTGGGGTTACTCTACCCACATGCAGTACTTTGCATTTTTCAATGTTAAACTTCAGTTGCCACTTCTCAGCACATCTGCCCAAATTATCCAGATCCTGTTGCAGTAACACACTGCCATTACTGTTATTACAATCCTGCCAACCTTTCTATTATCTGCAAACTTCGATACTAAGCCTGATATACCTTCATCAATATCATTGATAAATATACAAACCAATTGTGGATCCAACACCGAACCCTGTGGGACTCCACTAATAACATTAATCCACGAAGAGCAACACCCATTGATTACCACCCTCTGTCTTCTCCCCTCAGCAATCTTTTTATCTATTGTAGCAACTTACCATTAATACCATTCTGCTCTAATTTGTACAGTAGTCTTCCATGCTCAACAGTGTCATAAGCTTTCCTGAAATCAAAGTATAAGATATTAAAATTATTTTTTGCATCCAGTTCATTTGTAACCACAACATAATAACAAATCAAATTTGTCATACAACACTTTCCCTTAACAAACCCATGCTGTGTCTGAATTATTGCTGCAGTCTTCTCTAAATGATCCTGCAATGTATTTTTAACCAATGACTCAATTATTTTACCTGGAACAGAAGTTAAACTAACTGGTCTGTAATTACTCGTGTCACCCTTCGATCACCCTTTGTGAATTGGGGATACATTTGCACATCTCCAGTCCGTCGGGACCTCCCCTGAGTCCAAGGATGATCTGATAATTATGGCTAAGGGTTTGCTTAGTTGTTTTGCAGCCTCCTTTAATATAACTGGATAGATCCCACCCACGCCACATGCCTTTCTTATGTTTAAATCAACTATTTCTCCATCACTTTGCTCTCAGTTATTACAACATCATGAAGTACCCTGTTACCATTTCGTCTGCAAACTTGGACATTAAGCTTGATATGCCATCATCAATATAATTTATAAATACAGAAAACAACAATAGATCCAACTGAACCCTGAGGGACTCCACTAATAAAATTAGACCACGATGAGCAGTATCCATTGATTACCACTTTCTGTCTTCTCCCTCCTCAACCACCCCTTTATCCATAGCAGCAATTTGTCAAAATAGCAGCAAAAGTTATTTCCTGCATCCAGTTCTTTTGTGACTGCATCATAATATCCAATCAAATTGGTCAGGCAAGACTTCCCCTTAACAAAACCATGCTGTGTCCGAGCTATAAATGGTCTGGTCTAGATGATCCTGCAGTGTTTCTTTAACTAGTGCCTCCATCAATTTTTCTGGAACAGAATTTAAACTCACAGGTCTATAATTACTTGTGTCAGCCTTTGATCCTCCGTTGTGATTACATTTGCACCTCTCGAGTATATGGGCACCTCCCCTGAGTTCAAAGGATCTCTCATAATTATTGCTAAGGGTTTGCTTACTTCCTTTGCTGCCTCCTTAATATAACTGGATAAATCCCATTCGCCGCGGGTGCCTTTTTTATATATTTATTCTCAACAATTTCTCCTCCGCTTTCCTTTGAGTTATTACAAAATCATCCAGTTCACTGCCAGAGTTTACTTCACCTTTGGCATCCCCCTTCCTGAATAACTCATTGTTCAAGGTTTAACCTTGAACTTATTGTTCAAGGTTTTGGCCTAAGTGGATGTCAGATGAACTAATGAGACATCAACTTCCACGACAAGGGATGGAAGTCTGTTCCTCCAACTAACCGACCGATGGATAAATGCAAATTTCCGTACGGCTATCCTACATCTATCTTTCCTCAATTTAAATTTATGCCCTCTCATGTGATTATTCTGAGCAAGAGAAGAATCCCATCAGCATTGAGCATGGTCAAACCATTCAGACTTTATACACCTCTATCAGATCACCTCGCTGGTGCCTAGTCTCCAGACACCGTAATTTGGAAAACTTAAACCCTTCTTCATAAGAGCACCCCTTTGTTCCATTCACTAATCTTGTTGCCCTTCTCTGTACTCGTTCCAGCATCTCTAGATCCTTCTTGAAATGAGGCCTCCAGACCTGTATACAGTACTCTAGCTGTGGCCTGACCATTGCCTTATACAAGGGAATAATCACCCTCTTATCCCTGCTAGAAAAATTCCTATATATCATTGACAATACACCATGAGCTACACTTGCAGCCCGTCTGCACTGCTCAGAGAACTTCATATCTGCCTGCACAACCACCCCCAGGTCCCTTTCATTCTCTACCACTGTCAGTGTAGTACCACAGAGTTGATATGTTGCACTGGGGTTGCTGTTTCCCATATGTAGCACTTTACATTTGTCAATGTTAAACTTCATTTGCCACCTCTCAGCCCATCTGTTCAACCTTTCCAGATCGTGTTGCAGCAGCATAGTGTCAGTTGTCCTTGACAACCCTGTGAACCTTCGTATTGTCTGCAAATTTGGACATTAAGCTTGATATACCATCATCAATATTTAAAAATACAGAAAACAATAATGGAAGCAACACTGAACCCTGAGGGACTCCACTGATAACATTAGTTCATGATGAGCAGTGTCCATTGATTACCACTCTCTGTCTTCTCCCCCTCAACCACCCCTTTATCCATAGCAGCAACATGCCTCCAATGCCACACTGCTCCAATTTGTGCAGCAGTCTTCCATGTGCAACAGTATCAAAAGCCTTTCTAAGATCCAAGTATATAACATCAAAAATTATTCCCTGCATCTAGTTCTTTTGTGACTGTATCTTAGTATCCAATCAAATTAGTCAGGCAAGACTTCCCCTTAACAAAACCATGCTGTGTCCGAGGTATAACTAAAGTCTTGTCTAGATGATCCTGCCAGCATCATCAGTTGGTCCCACTGTATAGAAATTAAATACTATCTCAGATCATCGTTGTCGCCTTTACGAAAGCAAAAACCCTTTCCTTTACAGCTGATGGTAGTTACCTCTCTGAGTAAATTCCACTTCAGCACACTATGATCACTGCCACCTAGTGGTTCCTTTATCTGCAGATTCTTAATGCATGAAGAATCATTACTGATAATCAGATCAAGGGTATTACTCCCTCTAGTTGCCTTCCGAACATGCTGATGTAGAAAACAATCATCCAATAAATGCACAAAAGCCTTGCTAGTGTGTAAGTGACTAACCCACAAAATCCAGTCAATATCTGGAAAATTAAAATTCCCCATTATAAGACTCTCTGATTTACTGGCTCACTCTATTTCCCTGTATAGTTTCTTATTATATCTTTAAGTAAATCGGACATCAGTACACTGTGATCACTGCCACCTAATGGTTGCTTTTCTGCAAATTCTTGATACGCGAATAACCAGATCATGAGTATTACCAGATGAAGAGTATTACCCTCGCTTGTTGTCTCTCGAACATGCTACTATAGAAAACAATCATCCAATAAATCCACAAAACCTGGCTAGTGTGCGAGTGACCAACCCATAAGTTCCAGTCTCTATCTGGGAAGTTAAAATCCCTCATTATAAGACATTCTGATTTACTAGCCCACTTTATTTCTCTGTACAATTGTTTATTGTACTGATTCGAGTCATTAGGCCTATAACACACGCCTACTCTTATTTTTGCTTTCGCAGTGCTTAAGTCACACCAAACTGACTCAACAGTGCTCTGTCCAGCCATGTCGACTGGCTGTACTTCTCTGGATTTTATGTGTTTGTTAAGTAATAGCATAATCCCTCCTCCCTTCCTATCCTGTCTATCCTTTCTGTACGCATTGAACTCTCCAATTCCAGTTCTGCATTCCTTATATCTGTGTGACACCATGTCTCTACTGTCCCAACAATATCTGCCTTTGATGTCTTGACCAACACTTCAAATTCATCAAATTTATTTACTATACTTCTAGCATTGGTATACATGCAAGTATACATGTACCTATTGTTTACATGATCCTGCAGTGCTTTTTTAACCAGTTCCTCCATTACATTCCTTGGAACAGAAGTTAAACTAACAAACCTGTAAATACCTGTGTCTTCCTTTGAACCTCCTTTGTGGATTGGGATCACATTTGTACATCTTCAGTCTATGGGTACCCCTGAGTCCAAGAAAGCTCTCATAATTATGGCTAAGGGTTTGCTTACTTCCTTTGCTGCCTCCTATAATATAACTGGATAGATTCTATCCACCTCACGTTCCTTTCTGATGTTTAACTTCAACAATTTATCCTCCACTTTACTATTTTATTAATAAATCACTTAGATCCCTGTTATAGTTTAATACGTTTCTGGCATCCACTTTCCTAGAGGATTTCTGATATGTGAATGTAGATACAAAGTAAGCATTCAGTTTCTCGGGTACCTGAGCAGGATCACCAACAATCGAACCATCGATATCAAACGCACCAATCTGATTCATTGCCTTCCGTCCAGAGTTTACATAAGTAAAGGAGTCTTTGTTGTTTTTCATTGCATCCTTTGCTAACGATTTCTTGTAATTTGCCTTCGCTTGCCTATCTTCCTTTGTGATTTGATTACATATTAGTTTATATCTACTATAGGCTTCTATATCAACGGATAATTTTCATGCACCCCATGCATTTTTCTTCTCTGCCACAGGTCGCATCAGTTCATCTGACATCCATTTAGGCGTAAACCTTGAACAATATTTCTTAGTTGGGATGAAAAGCATAGTAGCTGACCATGCATATCATTTCTGGCCATGCATATCCTTTCGTGGATGCAGGATGTCCATCTGAAAATTGGTTCTTCTGACAGGATAATACGCCATATCACAAAGTCAGAATGTACAGAACTCGTTCGAGGAACGGAACAGTGAATTCAGCTACTATAACTTCTCCCCCGTTCAGATATCAATCCAATGAGCATCTATGGGAGGAGCCCTTTGGAGTAGATATATACAACCACCTAATTTGCAATAACTGTGGGAGTAGTTGAGTCCACATGGAATAGCATTCTTGTGGCCCGTTTTTGTTACCTCGTTGAGTTCGTGCCACTAACAAACTAGGCAACTATTCTGCGAGCTAAAGTGTGACGACCTTGCTTGGGTAATTTTACCCAAAATGTATATTTTGTACACTAATTTTAAAGCCTCTGGTGTATATATGGCAACACTACTAATCGATCATGATGTTCAAAAATACATGAAGGTAGAATGAGTCAACCAAAAAAATTAAAAGAAAACAATAATAATGAAGGTTGGGAAACGTAATTCAAAATGAATTAATACAAAACTATCTGCGAATTTCAAGCAAGAACTAGACAAATGGAGGGGATGAATAAGTGAAATGGGAGTGGCCTTTTTTTCATTTTTGGCTGATGCTGTATAAGCTTGCTTTCTTGCATAATTTGTCACTGCTACTACTACTACTAATAATAAATCAAATTCCCTTGGTATATTTTTATAAATTTACAAGGAAAATTTTCAGTTATTTTAAAATTTTAAAAATGCTTGGAAATTTCACATGCTTAAATCGAATTAGAACATAATGTTATTGGTGTGAGAACATGTTAAAGGGTGTCGCTTTTTAAACGTTAACCGGAAGTGACGCTTTTCTGGAATTCATAACTAACAGTTGAGTGGTTCCCGTTAACATTGGGCTCATGTGAAGTCAGCTAAACTTCATCTTGTGTAAGTTGTGTGGTTAAACTAGCATGCAATGCCTGTTTGCTTAATAGTACTGTGTACCTAATTTGTTGTCATATACACATGAAAGTTTTTTTTTTTAATAATTCAGGATGTAATGGGTGCGCCCTACTCGTTAATTTTTTTTGAGTACCTGCTGAACCTCTAATATGGTTTATTTACCAAATAGAAGAAAGTTTGCTATTCGTTCCCCACTTCCCTGTGGTTTCGAAATGGAAACCAGAGGGGTGTAGGGAACGAATCGAAAACAAATCGTGCAGGTCGGGAACGTTTCACTTTGACGTTTCAGTATTCCGACTTTTAAAATGAGATATATGGTGGATGTATCCCCTATCCCAAAAAATATATTCTTCAGTTCATTTTTCCCAGCCCCCTTTTTTTCTCGGTTAATGTTTACAGAATCTTGAATTGGGATAGCCCATATAATTGTAAGCTTCCTATTAGTTTTCCGATGCAAAGACAGATTTTTCAAAGCCGCATTGTTTATTATTTTTTTAATTTCTGTATGCAATGTTTTTGAGTTCCACATTGAATGAACACTTTATTAGTTATATCTACTCATTTTCATGAAGCTCTGTAAAGCAACAGCATCACATATTTGTACCATGTGGTATAAAGCAGACGGGGATATGTGTAGGGGTGTTGTGAGTGTTTGTGCAATTTGTTGCCAAGATGACCAAGGTGAAAGATTTTATTATTATTAGCCACATGGTGCAAGGAAGCCTGAAGCTTTTGCTGCACCAGCCAAAAAAAAAAAAAAAAAAAAAAATATATATATATATATATATATATATATATATATATACACAGTATATGAGTTACTCTGAGAGAGTCAGAAGTAGAAGGGAATCATCAAGAAAGAAAAGAATGATGTGAAATATCCAGATCATGACCCTGGTGCACCAGATGTGAGCCCCTGGAGCTACAGCTCTTGTCAATTTTCTGGTACAGAAAAAAATAAATATACCTCCACAAGAAGGACCTCCAGTCAGAATTAAATTTTACAATCCAGTCTGTCACTCCTGAAAGGTGTGACCCTTAATACAGAATATCTACCAGTAGTTTGTTTTGTGGGGGACCGCTCATACCACTGACAGGTGCACACTATGTTAGCTGAGAGTGTAATTTTTGTTTCTAAAATTAAGTTGATGAAAAAGGGATTATGTCAAATGTTCAAATTAGCTTTACATAGTCAAGACAGAGAAATTATTTCCTGTGTAATACCATTCTTGATTATTTGAAGAATATATTACTGTATTTACAAAATAAATTTTTATTTCTAAAACTTCATGCTTTGTTTAGTATTTAATCTTTTAAGTAAACTATACGATACCTTGTGGAAAATTTAACAGTTTTAAGCTTATGAACTGAATAAGTGAAATGTGTTTTGCTGTGCTATATAAAAAGAGGTATTTTTGCAAAATAAGCACAAGCATTTCATTAAATTCTTGTAGCATGAAACTTGGCTGAGAATTTTCACTTTTTTTTATGTATTACTTATGTTCACTGAATTATTTAAATGATATAAAGCTCAATAACATTATTGAATTTAGAAAACATTTATTTGATAATAGGAAGATAACTTGAGGTTGGTCACTCCACACTAGCAAAGGCTTCTGTGGATTTATTGGATGATTGTTTTCTACAGCAGCAGCATGTTAGAGAGGCAACAGGAGGGAGTAACACTCTTGATCTAATTATCAGCAGTGATTATTCATGCATTAAGAATTTAAAGATGTAACTACCATCAAGGGTAAAGGGAACGGTTTTTACTTTTGTAAAGGCAACTACAGAAATTTACTACAGCAAGCAAAGGCAGATTATAAAAAATCTTTGGCAAAGGATGCAAAGAAAAACAGCAAAGACTTCTTTACTTATATAAACTGTAAAAGGAAGGGGATAAATCAGATTGTTCCACTTGATATCAATGGTTTGGCTGTAGATGATCATTCTCAGAGAGCTGCCTAACTAAATGAGTATTTTGCATCTACATTTACACATGAGGAGTTATTCAAGGAGGAGAGGGCCAGATGTTTATCAAACTCTAACAAGGAGTTAAATGATTTTGTAATAAATGACAGCAAAGTTAAGGAGAAATTGTTGAAGTTAAACATAAGAAAGGCACATGGGGTGGATGGGATTTTATCCAGTTATATTAAAGGACGCAGCAAAGGAAGTAAGCAATTATAAGACCATCCTTGGACTCAGGGGAAGTCCCTACAGACTGGAGATTTGCAAATGTATCTCCAATTCACAAAGGGAGACACGAGTAATTACAGACCTGTTAGTTTGACTTCTTTTTCCAGAGAAAATAATGGAGTCACTGGTAAAAGAGGTGATACAGGATCACCTAAACAAGACAGCAGTAATAGTTCAGACACAGCATGGGTTTGTTAAGGGGAAGTCTTGTCTGACCAATTTGATTTGTTATTATGATGTGGTCACAAAGGAATTGGATGCAAAAAATAATTTTGATATCATATACTTGGATTCAGTAAAGCTTTTGATACTGTTACAATGGAAGACTGCTAAACAAATTGGAGCGGTATGGCATTAAGGGCAAGTTACTGCAATGGATAAAGGGATGGTTGAGTGGGAGACGGCAGAGAATGGTAATAAATGGACACTGCTCTACATGGACTAATGTTATTAGTGGAGTCACCCAGGGTTTGGTGCTGGGCCCATTGTTGTTTTGTGTATTTATCAATGATATTGGTGAAGGTATATCAGGCTTAATGGCCAAGTTTTCAGATGATACACAGGTTGGCAGGGTTGTTAATGACAGTATGCTTCTGCAACAGAATCTACAAACGTTAGGCAGATGGGCTGAGAAGTGGCAACTGAAGTTTAACTTTGATGAATGCAAAGTACTGCATCTGGGTAGCAGTAACCCCAGAGAAATGTACCAACTATGTATGTGGTGTTATACTCAGGATAGTGGAGAATGAAAGATACCTGGAGGTAATTGTGCAGTCAGATATGACATTTTCTGAACAGTGCAGACATACTGCCAGAGTATGTCATGCAGTCTTGTCAATGATATACAGGAATTTTGGGAGCAGGGATAAGGATTATTCCCTTGTATAAGGAAATGATCAGGCCACATCTTGAGTACTGCGTACAGGTCTGGAAGCCTCGTTTTAGGAGGGATGTAGATTTGCTAGAACAAGTACAAAGAAGGGCAACAAGTTTGGTGAGGGGAACAAAGGGGTGCTCTTACGAAGAAAGGCTTAAGTTCTGAAAATTGCAGGTTCTGGGGGACTATGCACCTGTGAGGCAATTTGATTGAGGTGTATAATGCCTTGAATGGATTGAGCAGGCTCAATGCTGATGGGATTCTTCCTCTTGTTCAGATTAGCATTAGTAGAGGCATATGATGCAAGAAAGCAAGCTTATTCAGCATCAGCCAAAAAAAAAAAAAAAAAAAAACCCTCTCCCATTTCACCCCTCCGTTCGTTCGAAATACCTGTCCAGTTGAGCTTTAAATTTGTTTAGGCTATCAACTTCAACAACAAGTGGTGGAAGTCGGTTCCACCAACCAACCACCCGCTGGCCAAAGGCAAATTTCCGCACATCTATCCGACATCTGTCCTTCCTCAATTTGAATTTATGCCCTCTGAGGTGATTATTCTGAGAAAGATGAAGAATCCCATTGGCATTGAGCATGTTCAAACCATTCAAAGCCTTATACACCTCTATCAGATCACCTCGCCGGTGCCTAGTCTCCAGACTCTGTAATTTGCAAAACTTAAGCCTTTCTTCGTAAGAGCAACCCTTTGTTCCATTTACTAATCTTGTTGCCCTTCTCTGTACCCGTTCCAGCAGCTCTACATCCTTCTTGAAATGAGGCCTCCAGACCTGTATACAGTACTCAAGATGTGGCCTAACCATTGCCTTATACAAGGGAATAATCACTTCCTTATCCCTGCTAGAAAAATTCCTGTATATCATTGACAAGACACCATGAGCTACTCTTGCAGCTCGTCTGCACTGCTCAGAGAACTTCATATCTGCCTGCACAATTACCCCCAGGTCCTTTTCATTCTCCACCACTGTCAGTGTAGTACCGCAGAGTTGATACATTGCTCTGGGGTTACTGTTACCCATATGTAGTACTTTACATTTGTCAATGTTAAACTTCATTTGCCACCTCTCAGCCCATCTGTTCAACCTTTCCAGATCCTGTTGCAGCAGCATAGCGTCAGTAGTGTCCTTAACGACCCTGCCAACCTTTGTATCATCTGCAAACTTAGACATTAAACTTGATATCCCATCATCAATATCATTCATAAACACCGAAAACAACAATGGACCCAACA
This sequence comes from Mastigoproctus giganteus, assembly GCF_048544385.1. NCBI lineage: Eukaryota > Metazoa > Arthropoda > Arachnida > Uropygi > Thelyphonidae > Mastigoproctus > Mastigoproctus giganteus. Next base: position 117,052,799 of record NC_143588.1, read on the forward strand.
CTGAACCTTGAGGAACTCCACTAATAACATTAGTCCACGTTGAGCAGTGTCCATTGATTACCACTCTCTGTCTTCTGCCACTCAACCATCCCCTTATCCATAGCAGCAATTTGCCTCCAATGCCACACTGCTCCAATTTGTGCAGCAGTCTTCCATGTGCAACAGTATCAAAAGCCTTTCTAAGATCCAAATATATAATATCAAAGTTGTTCCCTGCATCCAGTTCTTTTGTGACTACATCATAGTATCCAATCAAATTGGTCAGGCAAGACCTGCCCTTAACAAAACCATGCTGCGTCTGAGCTATAACTGAATTCTTGTCTAGATGATCCTGCAGTGCTTCTTTAACCAGTGCCTCCATTAATTTACCTGGAACAGAAGTTAAACTAACAGGTCTATAATTACTTGTGTCAGCCTTTGATCCTCCTTTGTGAATTGGGGTTACATTTGCACATCTCCAGTCTATGGGTACCTCCCCCGAGTCCAAAGAAGCTCTCATAATTATGGCTAGGGGTTTGCATACTTCCTTTGCTGCCTCCTTTAATATAACTGGATAGATCCCATCCACCCCAGGTGCCTTTTTTATGTTTATCCCCAACAATCTCTCCTCCACTTTCCTCTCAGTTATTACAAAATCATCCAGCTCACTGCCAATGTTTACTTTACCTACATCATTCTCCTTCCTGAATAACTCCTCATGCGTGAATGTAGATGCAAAATACTCGTTTAGATTGTTAGCCACCTGAGCAGGATCCTCAACTGTTGAACCATCAATATCCAGTGGACCAATCTGATTCATCCCTTTCCTTCTCGAGTTCAAGTATGTAAAGAACTCCTTTCTGTTTTTCTTTGCATCCTTTGCCAAGGATTTTTCGTAGTCTGCCTTTGCCTGCCTAATCTCCTTTGTGACTTGGTTACAGACCAACTTATATCTATCATAGGCTTCCATGTCACCCATTGATTTGTATGTATCCCATGCATTTTTCTTCTCTGCCACATGTCTCATTAGTCCATCTGACAACCATTTAGGCCTAAACCTTGAACAATATTTCTTAGTTGGTATGTAAAGCCTGGTAGCCACCAAGATTAGTTCCTTGAATGCTTCCCATTTTGAGTTTGCTGTTGGTAACATCATCAGTTGGTCCCACTGTATAGAATTTAAATACTGTCTCAGACCATCATAGTCGCCTTTACGAAAACAAAAACCCTTCCCTTTACCTCTGATGGTAGTTACCTCCTTGAGTAAATCCCACTTCAACACACTGTGATCACTGCCACCTAGTGGTTCATTTATCTGCAGGTTCTTAATGCATGAAGAATCACTACTGATAATCAGATCAAGAGTATTGCTCCCTCTTGTTGCCTCACGAACATGCTGATGTAGAAAACAATCATCCAATAAATCCACAAAAGCCTTGCTAGTGTGCGAGTGACCAACCCACAAATTCCAGTCAATATCTGGGAAATTAAAATCCCCCATTATAAGACTCTGATTTACTGGCCCACTCTATTTCCCTGTACAATATATTATTATACTCATCAGAGTCATTAGGCCTATAGCACACTCCTACTCTCAATTTTCATTTCCCTATGCTTATGTCACACCAAACTGACTCGACACTGCCCTGTCCATCGATGTCAACTGGCTTCACTTCCTTTGACTTTATGTGTTTCTTAATTAATAGCATAACCCCTCCTCCCCTCCTGTCCTGTCTATCCTTTCTATATACATTGTATTCCCCAAATTCCAGTTCCGCATTACTTATATCTGTGTGACACCACGTCTCTGATATCCCAACAATATCTGCCTTTGATGTTTTGAGCAATACCTCAAATTCATCAAATTTATTTACCAAACTCCTAGCATTGGTGTACACGCAGGTATACATGCACCTGTTTCTATTCTTAGCTACCCTAACACAACCCATGTGTTTACTTGTAACGCAATGACTACCAGCAGTCTCTGAAATATCCTGCATCTTGTTTTTCAGACTTCTGCTCATTTGAATAGAAGCAGTGCAAAAATCACTTCCACCTCTGCCAGTGGCTACTGTTAATCTATTAGTCCTTGTATCCCCCCCCCAACTAGCAGTTTTCCGACCCACCTAACACTGCCTCGACAGCATCAGCAAACCCGAGGGGGAATAGATTCAAACTGAGGAAAGTCAGTATATAGAATAGATGTGCGGAAGTTTGTCTTTAGCTAGCGGGTAGTTGATTGCTGGAACAAACTGCCATTTGTTATTGTGGAAGTTGATAGCTTAAATAAATTCAAGGCAGAACTAGACAAACATTTGGAATTAATGAAACCCTTCCCATTTGGTAAAATGGGAAGGTGTTTTTTTTGCTGATTCTGTATAAGCTCACTTTCTTGTATCATGTGTCTTTGCCAGTAATCATTTTTAGAGTGAAAATGCAAATACTGTTGCACCCCAAATTAAATAAATGCCAGAAATAAAAAATGCATCCTTCCTAAAGTAATAAGGAGATAAATCCAAGTTACAATATTTTCTATGCTTGCAGACTTAGTGAGACCTATAATCAACTTTGAATGTAGCATGGTAGTTGGCTCAAGATGTACCATTAGGAGTATCCTGGAAATTGCAACTCTCCTGGAGTTTGATGTAAGACAGTGTGTCAAGATTGGTCTAATAACTAAACAAGTAATATAAAAAAAAAATTTTTAAAGTCAATTCCTACTTAGGTCAACAAAGAAATTTTATTTTAGTTACTTTTTATTAAATAATTACAATTAATATAAATATGTATATACATATGACAGAATCACAATATTAAGTGGCAAAATAGAAAGCGAATTTCCTTGCAATTTTCCATTTTCCTTTCTATATATGGTGTTGGACTATTATTTTTATTCACATGTTTCATTTTCCATTTTGTTCCCTCCTTGACTCAGACTAGAACCCAGAATGAAAAAAGAATCTGAAAAAAATTTTTTTCCAGCGATCTACACGCTTTGCCACTGACGGTATTTATTCCTAAATTTATATCCTGCTAAATATCTTATATAAGAGAAATTTTTTTCTTCCATATAAAACTAAAATTAATTAATTAAATTTAATTAATGAATTAATATTTTAAAAAACTGTATTAACATCAAATGTCATCCACTACAAGTTTAAAAAAATTTATTTGAACTTGAGTGGATGAATAAAAAGTATTTTATTAACGATTGAAAATTTGAACAAGATATATATATTTATATAGGGAGAGTGTGAACTAATAGTAGGAATTGAATAACATTCAACCAGTGGCAGTTCTGTTCTGTGTAAGCAGATTATTGGTGTGAGACCAGTGGATGATGACAGAATTTGAGCTAACAGGAAGATTACAGTCAGTTAAATAACATCCCCATGCAATAGTGGTAACCAGAAAGGCATATCGTAATGCACACCTTGCCATATCTTGTCAGCAATGGTATATCCCAACCAATGAGTGGAATGTGATTCAGTCGTGTTCCACTCTTGTCAGCAAAAAACTAAGAAGATATTGTTATGAACTCAGAAATACCAATACTAGACAGCGGAAGATTGGGAAGAAACATTGCCTGATCTGATGAATCCCATTTCCACTGTTCCACATGGATAGAAGACTAGAATATGACAAAAGCAGTTTGAGTCCAGAGACCCATCCTGTAAGTGCTAACAGTGGTGGTGATGGCAGTGTAATTGTAAGGGTATGTTTTAATGGTGAATATGGTGATGTTACAGGAATTTTTTCTGACTGGCTGCATCCCTTTTTCATTGCGGTCTGTATGTCCCATCTAACAAGTTGTGTAATCCTTAAATTTTTTCAAACCACTTACTTTCAGAATACCAGATGAAAGTTCATTCCAACAGTTATTGCTGGTTGAAAGCAAATATTTGCACATCTATCCTTTTTCAATTTAAATTTATAATAGTTACTTATCCAGCTGACCTTTGAATTTCCCCATGTTGTCAGTCTGAACTGCTTCAACTTATTCCAGTAAAAGGCAACTCTCTGGTTGCAAAAAAAAAACAAAACTTTCAGTCCAGTCTGAACCTTGTCCCTGATAATATGCATTTTGTCACTTATAAATGAGAAAATTTCACCTTCATTCATTTTACTATCTTCTCTCAGAGCTATAAAACTCCATACACAAGTTAATTCAAAATTGCATTTATAAATGCTACAGGAGTTTCCTGACAATAGGAGTGAATCAGAAATGCCCTTAGAAGTTTATTGAAATGGATGCAAAATTACTTTATTAGCATTAGCATTAGTAGAGGCATTTGATGCAAGAAAGCAAGCTTATGCAGCATCAGCCAAAAAAAAAAAAAAAAGTAACATAAATAAATAAAAATAACCACTTCCACTTCACCCCTCTGTTCGTTCGAAATACCTGTCCAGCTGAGCCTTAAACTTATTTAGGCTATCAACTTCCACGACAAGGGATGGAAGTCTGTTCCACCCACCAACCACCCGCTGGCTAAAGGCAAATTTCCGCACATCTATCCTACATCTGTCTTTCCTCAATTTGAATTTATGCCCTCTCAGGTGATTTTTCTGAGCTAGAGGAAGAATCCCATCAGCATTGAGCATGCTCAAACCATTCAAGGCTTTGTACACCTCTATCAGATCACCCCGCTGGTGCCTAGTTTCCAGACACTGTAATTTGCAAAACTTAAGCCTTTCTTCGTAAGAGAACCCCTTTGTCCCATTCACCAATCTAGTTGCCCTTCTCTGTACTCGTTCCAGCAGCTCTACATCCTTCCTGAAATGAGGCCTCCAGGCCTGTATACAGTACTCTAGGTGTGGCCTGACCATTGCCTTATACAAGGGAATAATCACCTCCTTATCCCTGCTAGAAAAATTCCGATATATCATTGACAATACACCATGAGCTACTCTTGCAGCTCGTCTGCACTGCTCAGAGAACTTCATATCTGCCTGCACCACCACCCCCAGGTCCCTTTCATTCTCTACCACTGTCAGTGTAGTACCACAGAGTTGATACGTTGCTCTGGGGTTGCTGTTTCCCATATGTAGTACTTTACATTTGTCAATGTTAAACTTCATTTGCCACCTCGAAGCCCATCTGCTCAACCTTTCCAAATCCTGTTGCAGCAGCATAGTGTCAGTAGTGTCCTTGACAACCCTGCCAACCTTCGTATCGTCTGCAAACTTGGACATTAAGCCTGATATACCATCATCAATATCATTTATAAATACAGAAAACAATAAAGGCCCCAATACTGAACCCTGAGGGACTCCACTAATAACATTAGTCCACGATGAGCAGTGTCCATTGATTACCACTCTCTGTCTTCTCCCCCTCAACCACCCCTTTATCCATAGCAGCAACTTGCCTCCAATGCCACACTGCTCCAATTTGTGCAGCAGTCTTCCATGTGCAACAGTATCAAAAGCCTTTCTAAGATCCAAGTATATAATATCAAAGTTATTCCCTGCATCAAGTGACATCTGTCTCTGAAGGTGCCCTTGCAGGTAGCACAATGGATATCATTGTCTTCCTCTCTCACACCATGTGAAAAGGCCTAGGTTTGAATCCTGTTAGTGAACATGGAATTTTGCTGGGCTATTTTCACAACACAGTTGGGTTGAGTTGGTCATCGCAAGGTGAGGGTTGCATGGTTTTTCATCCAACAGACAGGCAACTCAAGCACAGATAGATGCAATTTACAGGCACGGCATACTAATGCCCCATAGCCTTAGTTGCTTTGATGCTTAAAATTCACATGAAGTCTCTCAAGGTCACATTTTTGACTGCCATTTTTAATGTTGGAGTAATCTACTGCATAGTAAACTGAAAATAATTTTGTTTTTCTAAAGATTACATAACTTATTTTTAGTTTATATATAGGGTATATACAAAGGGTACTAGGAAAGTTTTGCAATACAGCTTTGTTTATTTAATTTTTTCAAAGTAATTTCCTCTACATTCAATACACCTCTCCATCCTCCGAAACCAATCTCTAAACCAGTTCTGCCAAGTTTCACTAGGGAGTAAAGCACACTCGTTGTCCCAAGCCCGTAGAAGGTCCTCATCACTGGAAAACCGCCTCCCTTTTAGCTTCATTTTCACATGCAGGAACAGTGCAAAGTCGCAGGGAGCAAGGTCTGGCCTGTAGGGAGGGTGCTCGAGAAGTTTCAGTCCTGTCGTGGTCAAATATTCGGTGCAGGCTTTGGCGCGGTGAGCTGGAGCATTTTCATGATGGAGGTACCAGGTGTCCATTCTTGACTTTGGCCGCAGGTTCTTCATAGATCCAATGACTTTAGGCAGGCATTGTTCAGTATACCATTTAGCTGTGACTGTCTTCTGCGTGTCCAAAACGACACGTTCCACAATTCCACTCGATTTGAAAAATACAGCTATCATTTTCTTCTTTACAGATCGGGATTTTCTGACAATTACGGGTGTGTCGTCATGATCAAAGACCCAAACTTTGTTTTGAGCCTTGGTCGGCAGATCATAATAGTACAGCCAAGTCTCGTCACCTGTCACGATGTTGTTCACATACCGAGATTGTCCCTTACCAAACTTTTTTAACATCTCCCAGCACCAAGTCACACGTCGTGTCATCTGCTGTTCAGTCAGTTGATGCGGCACCCAGAGAGAACAAAGTTTCTTCACGTGCAAATGATCTTGCAGAATCGAACGAATTGCTGGTGCATTTAGGCCCAAAGTATCCTCTATCTGTTGGTAGGTCACTCGCCTGTTTTCGTCAAGCATTTTCCTCACAGCAGTAACGTTTTCCTCCGTAACTGAAGTTCGTGGCCTTCCCGGCCTCTCAGAATCCTCCAGAGTGAAATTTCCCCTTTGGAATTCTCTATACCACCTGAATATCGTTGTACGATGTGGACAATCATCATCTAGTGCAAGAGTCATTTTTTCTAAGCACTGGTCTATAGTTAAACCACGCACGAAATTATACCGCAAAACTGTCCTTATCTCATTTCGTGACCACGATGCCATCGCACGTACTTTACACTCTCACTACTAATGAATAACTGAGCCCATCGACTTGGCGCGGCGGCTACTATGCACGTATGAACATGTCTCAACATGCAGCAACAAGCAGCTTCCTGTGATTCATTGTTGCGTCATATTGCAAAACTTTCCTAGTACCCTTTGTATTAGTCATTAAATATATGCTGAATTTTATGTGCATAATCATCAAAGCCTATTTGATCATCCCTTACATGCATGTTGGAATGATTATGCTACTCAAATATGTACGTATGCACTGAGAAACTAGGCATAATCCTTATGGGTTTTGATAATTAACTATATAATATCGGTGTAAATACACCATAGTTAATCCATATATTTGAGCTACGATTGTAGCGTAGAAGGCATCGTTTTAATTGTATCTCATAATGTGGTTGCCTTCACAACAAGATAGCTACTATTGAATTACTTCAAATAAATAACGCTTCTCTAGTAGAGAGGACTACTGTTATTTATTTTCAGTGTACCACCACCCAGACGATCATTTCGAAGCTTTTTGGCTTCATCATCAGTGGGCGGGTAGGTAATACAATATGCCATCTCAGTTGCAAAGTTATATCCACATTATGAGAGATGCCAGAAGGGTGTGGTGGTAATGTATTTGGAAAATTAAATGCACTAGGCATAATCCTTATGGGTTTTGATAATTAACTATATAATATCGGTGTAAATATACACCATAGTTAACCCATATATTTGAGCTACGATTGTAGCATAGAAGGCATCGTTTTAATTGTATCTCATAATGTGGTTGCCTTCACAACAAGATAGCTACTATTGAATTACTTCAAATAAATAACGCTTCTCTAGTAGAGAAGACTACTGTTATTTATTTTCAGCGTACCACCACCCAGACGATCGTTTCGAAGCTTTTTGGCTTCGTCATCAGTGGGCGGGTAGGTAATACAATATGCCATCTCAGTTGCGAAGTTATATCCACATTATGAGAGATGCCAGAAGGGTGTGGTGGTAATGTATTTGGAAAATTAAATGCACTAGGCATAATCCTTATGGGTTTTGATAATTAACTATATAATATCGGTGTAAATACACCATAGTTAACCCATATATTTGAGCTACGATTGTAGCGTAGAAGGCATCGTTTTAATTGTATCTCATAATGTGGTTGCCTTCACAGCAAGATAGCTACTATTGAATTACTTCAAATAAATAACGCTTCTCTAGTAGAGAAGACTACTGTTATTTATTTTCAGCGTACCACCACCCAGACGATCGTTTCGAAGCTTTTTGGATGGCATATTGTATCTGAGATGGCATATTGTATTACCTACCCGCCCACTGATGACGAAGCCAAAAAGCTTCGAAACGATCGTCTGGGTGGTGGTACGCTGAAAATAAATAACAGTAGTCTTCTCTACTAGAGAAGCGTTATTTATTTGAAGTACAGTAATTCAATAGTAGCTATCTTGTTGTGAAGGCAACCACATTATGAGATACAATTAAAACGATGCCTTCTACGCTACAATCGTAGCTCAAATATATGGGTTAACTATGGTGTATTTACACCGATATTATATAGCACTGAGAAACACGTAACTTGGTTGTATAGTGCACTGGAATACAGTAAATAATATAAAACAGAACACAACATAAATTCACAAAATAAAATTTATTTAAAAAAAATGAAATGCATATTGATTTAGTGTATCATGTCCTGCATTCACTCAGTAGGATGATGGTGCATATCTTGAAAAACACTCACACAATATGAGTACTTAAGAAAATATTTATTATGAATAATATATTTCTTAAATTGTATTATTCACAATTAATGTGTAATATGCCTGCTATTTCCATTGTACTAGTAAGACTTGTGTGGCATATTTCTTACAGCAAGGATGGCATCCAGAGAACAGTCAAAGTCAAACATTTGGAGCAAGTAAAAGGCAACTCTCTTGTGGTTTTTTTTTTTTTTTTTTGGCTGATTCTATATAAGTTTGCTTTCTTGCATCATGTGACTTTGCTAATGCTCCAAAAAAGTATTTACTTCAATGGATATTTCGTGTGATTCCACAAAAAAAAAAAAATAAAATAAATCTGCGGCGTTCAGTGGTGACTGGACAGGCCATTTTGCTGAAGCATTGTGACTATGGTCCATCCAACATCTTGGGTAATGTTTAGGAAGCATTGTACCAGTCAATGACGAGTGTGTCGGCATGTATTGAAGGCAGTCTTCCAAAAACACATCTAATACATGGGTTAAGTCCAAATACCCATGTCAAGATAATCTAGTAAGCAACCTGTGCAGACTGATAATCGTATCCCCTCTTGTCTAGCCCAGACTTTGACAGAGAATTGCTATTTTTTATATCTGAGTTGTTTGCAGAATGCATTTCTTGTAAAGGAGGCCTTATCCATCGTAGTAAGGAAAACAAGATCCTCTGCACACCTCTATAACAGTCCCATAGATTAGGCTCTTTGCTGCAGAAAGTCTACACGCAGTAATGCGTGGACTCTGAATATAATAGTTATGCATCTCTTGTTCCCACATCTGTTGCAACTTTCATTATACTTAGTAGTAGTAGTAATGGCAAATAATGCAAGAAAGCAAGCTTAGATAACATCAACCAAAAAAAAAAATACAAAAAGAAATAGTTCACCCATCAGCACCCTCCAAGAATTTGTCTAGTTCTCGCTTGATTTTATTCAACCCATCCACTTCCACAAGAACAGATGGAAACATTAGTCCACGAAGAGCAGTGTTCATTGATATAGGTGAAAAGGTCAAGAATTCCATGCCCACTAACCAGGGCATCAGCAATTTCTTCATGTGATGTTTAGTCAACAGAATGTCTTTCCACTTGTAGTTTTTTATGGTTAAGGGAGTTAAATTCTTCTGAGGCTTGTTCTTGTTCTGTCTGAAAATGTGGCCTGGGAAAATGCAGAAAGTTTGTAGTGGTCTTTGTTTGTGATTAAAAAAAAAAAAAAAAAATTCTTTATTGCCAGGAAGTTTAATATAGCACTTGAAGCATTCTTGCATCTAAAAGGATAGTAATGATGACAAATGTAAAGGACGTGTTTCCAGTCCTTGCAGGGGCGGGCCATCCTGAAGGTGCAAGGGGTGCACTGACCAATGTCCAAGGGGCACCTGAAAATCTTAAACTTATATACACATACGAAGAAAATTTTAAAGGGGGGCACCAGATTTCAATTGGCGCCCGGGTGCCACATTCCCTTGGGAACACCCCTGATTCCTTGGGCATACTACAATTACAGAGTGAATTTTCTGTAAGCCCAAGATCTGCAAATTTGGAGTTGAGCGATACATGGCCAGTGATTATATATGTGGCATTAGAGCCCAGGAGAACCATGGGGGGGTTTAGGATAGGTGAGTGTTACATTTGGAATAAAGTGTTTTGTTACACTGCCCTTAGTTGATTGAGTCCATTCAGTTTGTTAGTGTTGAATAAGATGTGCCAAGATATTCTTTTTTTTTTCCTTGTTTGAGAGGGTTGAAGAGGTCCAGGTTATAATTGAGAATTGCAGCGGAGATTAATTTCTGATGGCAGTAGCTGAGCCCTCAAGCAATAACTTCCAGATGTAATGGCAAAGGACCTGTAGGACCAGCATAATAACAGTGCATCAGGTATATGTGGTGGTGAGGAGAATGTATCTCTGGGTAGATTCCAACTTGCATTGATTCCTCCAAATGATAACTGGCTGGTACCATACACTTACACTGTAGCATGTGGCTGGAAGGAAGACAGCTTGATACAGAGTAGTAAAAGCAGGATGTCTGAGTCCCCTGTCAAACATTCAGATTCTGGCAATCACTGAGGTATATTTTATAATTTTTGTAGAGGGGAACCAGGTAGAGGTAAAAAAAAAGCTTGGTGTCTGTAATAATGCCAAGGTTGATCTGATTTGATCTGAGAGACAAATTTGATGGGGATGATGCTTGGTGATTAGTATGCCTCGGGTTTTTCAGGTGAAAATACAGAGCATGTGGAGAGCTGACCATTTGTGGATTTCATCAGTTCATCTGACATGCATTTGGGCCTACACCTTGAAGAGTATTTCTTACTTTCTTACTTTGTGTGAAATACATAGTAACTTCCTGTGATTTCCCTTCAACACCACATTTACAATTTGCTAATGGTAACATCATCAGTTGGTCTCACTGTACAGAATTTAAAAACTGTAAGATCACTGTAGTCACCAGTATAAAGCAAAAACACTTCCCTTTATCCCTGATGGTAGTCACATCTTTAAGAATCTCACATCAGTACACTGTGATTGCTGCCACCTAGTGGTTCCTTTATTTGCAGAGTCTTAATTCATTAAAAATCACTGCTGATAATCAGATCAACAGTATTACTCCCTCAGGTTGCCTCTTGACCGATGCTGCTGTAGAAAACAACCATTCAGTAAATCCAAAAAAGTTTTGCTAGTATGCGAGTGACCAATCACAAGTTCCACTCAGTATCTGGAAAGTTAAAATTCCCCATTATAAGACATTGATTTATTGCTCCCCTATATTTCTCTGTACAGTTGTCTGTTGTACTCATCAGAGTTATTAGGCCTATGACACACTCCTATTATCATTTTTGCTTTCCCAGTGTTTGTCACCAAACTGCCTCAATATTGCACTGACCACTCATGTCAACTGGATGCACTGCCTTAGATTTTGCTTTCTAACAGCATAACCCCTCCTCCCTTCCTTCCTATTCTGTCTCTCCTTTCTGTATACATTGTACTCCAAAAATTCAAATTCTGCATTCCTTATATCTGTGTGACACCATGTTTCTGATATCCCAACAATATAACCCCAGGGGCTCACATCTGGTGAGTATGGGCTTGACACACCCAGGGCCCTGAGCTGGATGATTTCCTTGCACCATAGGGCTAATAATAATATCTGCCTTTGTCTTGACCAGCACTTCAAATTTATTCACTATACTCCTAGCATTGGTGTACATGCAAGTATATACATGCACCTGTTCTTACTCCTAGTTACCCGAACAGAACCCATGTATTTACTTGTTCCATGATGACTGTCAGCAGTTCTTGAAATTCCCAGCACTTTACTTTCCAGGTTGCTGCTCATTCCATTAGAAGCAGTGCAAGAATCATTCATCACTGCCTGCATCTATTGTTAATCTATTAGTTTGTGTATTCCCCAACCTAGGAGTTTTCTGACCCACCTAACACTGCCTTGATAGGCAGTGTTAGGTGGGTCAGATAATATTCTTGCATCAGCAGATATTCTTGCACCCTTTCTATTTAAGTGTATCCCATTCCTGTAGAAGCAGTCTCTGATGTTAATAAGCACAGTGCATGATGAGACAAATTCTACTCCATCAACCTTGCACAGTCTCCTCAGGCTGAATTGATTGACATGGCTCTCATCATATGCTCCGTCCTGTCACGTCTGGGCAGAATTGCACACTTTGATCTGATTGAGGTCTATAAGGCCTTGAATGGGTTGAGCACGCTGAATTCTGATGGGATCCTTCCACTTGTTCAGATTACGAACCTACGGGGACATAAGTTCAAATTAAGAAAGGACAGATGTAGAATAGATGTGCGGAAATTTGCCTTTAGCCAGCGGGTGGTTAATTGCTGGAACAAACTTCCATCTGTCGTTGTGGAAGTTGATAGGTTAAATAAATTTAAGGAGGAACTGGACAGGCATTTGGAGGGAATGGTGTGATTTTTTTTTTTTTTTTTTTTTGGCTGATGCTGCATAAGCTCCTACACTTGCTTTCTTGCATCATGTGCCACTACTACTACTTTCAAATTTAATCCTAACTAGCGACTTTTTTTCAATGTTAACCTACACTGTTAAGCAAATCTGCAGATCTCCTACTCTTAATGTCATTATTGCCAACAGGTACAACAATATCACCTTAAAAGATGGTATCTGCTCTACAATGTCATTAACTTTTGCACCTGGCAGACATGCCCTGGTCCTATTCCATCTATCCTTGTTGCACTCTCTCATAATTGACTTTTTTACTATCAAATTTACTGTCTTATAATTCATAGTATATCGAAATGAAAACAGAAAATATTGTAGAACGAGTTAGAGAATATATCGGTGGGCTAAGCTACATGGGAGGAGTTGGTTACATTTACCAATTTTAAAAAAGTGCTGCCTTTTTAAAATTTTTCTGTTATTGGTTTGATGATGATGCCATGTTAGCAACAGAAAGTCAAATAAAAGCAGTATGCTGGTTTCATATTCTTTGATCACAGATGTATTGTAATTATTATTTTTTGTCTTTTTTTAAATTCCCATAAAATAGTCGGGCTTCATTAGACAAAACTGAACTTAAATGTAAATTCCCAAAATATTTGTTAAAGTTCAATTTTAACTTTTTGATTTTGTGAGGCTATATTTTACAAAATTTTTATGATCTTCAAATGAGTGTGGCTGACAAAAGAGAAAAGTGGTCCTGCAAGAAAATTGACTTCATTGGTGCTTTCTCAGATTACTTCAAAAATTCAATTTAAAGAGAAAAAAAAGCAGTATCAAAGTTATGTTCATTTGAAGCATGCATATAAACTCCTGACCGTGTCACCGTGATGAGTATTATTGTTCCTCTTACTTGTACCATATTTAGTAGCAATAAAGATAATTTATTTAAGCAGCATTTTGAAAATTTGAAATGATTTTCTAATTTGTTATTGTATGTTTTATAATTTACTCGGATGCAGACTGTTTCTGCATTATGTTCTAAAATTAGCACTTTGTTTTTTATTCTTTTGTGTTGCTTCCCCACATTGTATTACTCTTTCTCCACATAGTTCCACTGGAACTTTGTGGAGAAAGTTTTTTTTTTTTTTTTTTTTTCACTACAGTACTATAAAATATCCTAATCAGTCAAAAGTACATGCATCTGGTCATCTCATTTCTCTGCTCCTGATAAGTCAGATACAGAAAAGTTTCAGGCCTTTTACGTGGTCTTATACCATGGTTTCTTTTATACCAGTGCCAACTCTATTTCACAATGAGTTGCTTTGGTATTGCACAACTTTCAAATAAATAGCACTTTACTACTGATATACAACTGATATTCACATGCTCTGTCTAACAAGACTGTGTGTAGATTATTCTCATTTGTACAATATGGACAAATGAGTGTCAATGTGTACGTTGACACTCAAACTTGCTCAAACAGTGGTAGTAGTGGCATGTGATGCAAGAAAGCAAGCATATGAGCTTATGCAGCATCAGCCAAAAAAAAAAAAATTACAAAACAATCCCCTCTAAATATTTGTCCAGTTCCTCCTTAAATCTATTTAACCTATCAACTTCCACAATGACAGATGGAAGTTTGTTCTAGCAATTAACCACCCGCTGGCTAAAGGCAAATTTCCACACATCAGTTCTACATCTGTCTTTCCTCAATTTCAATTTATGCCCTCTTAGGTTCGTAACTTGAACAAGTGAAAGAATCCCATCAGAATTCAGCATGCTCAACCCATTCAAGGCCTTATACACCTCAATCAGATCACCTCGCAGGTGCCTAGTCTCCAGCTGCTGCAATTTGCAGACCTTAAGCCTCTCCTGGTAAGAGGATCCCTTTATTCCCCTCACCAGTCTTGTTGCCCTTTTCTGTACATGCTCAAGCAAATCTACATCCTTCCTAATATGAGGCCTCCAGACCTGCACGCAGTACTCAAGGCGTGGCCTGACCATTGCCTTATACAGAGGGACAATCACCTCCTTTTCCCTGCTAACAAAATTCCTGTATATCATTGACAACACCCCATGACCTGCCTGCATTGCTCAGAAAACTTCATATCTGACTGCACAATTACTCCCAGGTCTTTCATTTTCTACCTGGAAGACTGCTACACAAATTGGAGCAGTGTGACATTGGAGGCAAATTGCTGCTATGGATAAAGGGGTGGTTGAGGGGGAGAAGACAGAGAGTGGTAATCAATGGACACTGCTCATCGTGGACTGATGTTATTAGTGGAGTCCCTCAGGGCTCAGTGTTGGGTCCATTATTGTTTTCTGTATTTATAAATGATATTGATGATGGTATATCGGGCTTAATGTCCAAGTTCTAGGCTTTACATACCAACTAAGAAATATTGTTCAAGGTTTAGGCCTAAATGGTTGTCAGATGAACTAATGAGGCATATGGCAGAGAAGAAAAATGCATGGGATACATACAAATTAACACGTGACACGGACGCCTATGATAGATACAAGTTGATCTGTAACCAAGTTACGAAGGAGGTTAGGCAGGCGAAGGCAGATTACGAGAGATCCTTGGCAAGGGATGCGAAGAAAAACAGCAAAGAGTTCTTTACTTATGTAAACTCTAGAAGGAAAGGGATGAATCAGATTGGTCCACTTGAGATCGATGGGTCAACTGTTGATGACCCTGCTCGGGTAGCTAACAAACTAAATGAATATTTTGCATCGACATTCACACATGAGGAGTTATTCAGCGAGGGGAATGCCAGAGGTGTATTCAACTCTAGCAGTAAGCTAGAGAATCTTGTAATAACTGAGAGCAAAGTGGAGGAGAAATTGTTGAAGATAAACACAAGAAAGCCATCTGGGGTGGATGGGATCTATCCAGTTATATTAAAGGAGGCAGCAAAGGAGGTAAGCAAACCCTTAGCCATAATTATGAGAGCTTCCTTGGACTCAGGGGAGGTACCCATTGACTGGAGATGTGCAAATGTGACCCCAATTCACAAAGGGGGATCAAAGGCTGACACAAGTAATTATAGACCTGTGAGTTTAACTTCTGTTCCCGGAAAATTAATGGAGGCACTGGTGAAAGAAGCACTGCAGGATCATCTAGACAAGACTTCAGTTATAGCTAGGACACAGCATGGTTTTGTTAAGGGGAAGTCTTGCCTGACCAATTTGATTGGATACTATGATGCAGTCACAAAAGAACTGGATGCAGGGAATAACTTTGATATTATATACTTGGATCTTAGAAAGGCTTTTGATACTGTTGCACATGGAAGACTGCTGCACAAATTGGAGCAGTGTGGCATTGGAGGCAAGTTGCTGCTATGGATAAAGGGGTGGTTGAGGGGGAGAAGACAGAGAGTGGTAATCAATGGACACTGCTCATCGTGGACTAATGTTATTAGTGGAGTCCCTCAGGGTTCAGTATTGGGGCCTTTATTGTTTTCTGTATTTATAAATGATATTGATGATGGTATATCAGGCTTAATGTCCAAGTTTGCAGACGTTACGAAGGTTGGCAGGGTTGTCAAGGACACTACTGACACTATGCTGCTGCAACAGGATTTGGAAAGGTTGAGCAGATGGGCTTCGAGGTGGCAAATGAAGTTTAACATTGACAAATGTAAAGTACTACATATGGGAAACAGCAACCCCAGAGCAACGTATCAACTCTGTGGTACTACACTGACAGTGGTAGAGAATGAAAGGGACCTGGGGGTGGTGGTGCAGGCAGATATGAAGTTCTCTGAGCAGTGCAGACGAGCTGCAAGAGTAGCTCATGGTGTATTGTCAATGATATATAGGAATTTTTCTAGCAGGGATAAGGAGGTGATTATTCCCTTGTATAAGGCAATGGTCAGGCCACACCTAGAGTACTGTATACAGCCCTGGAGGCCTCATTTCAGGAAGGATGTAGAGCTGCTGGAACGAGTACAGAGAAGGGCAACTAGATTGGTGAATGGGACAAAGGGGTTCTCTTACGAAGAAAGGCTTAAGTTTTGCAAATTACAGTGTCTGGAAACTAGGCACCAGCGGGGTGATCTGATAGAGGTGTACAAAGCCTTGAATGGTTTGAGCATGCTCAATGCTGATGGGATTCTTCCTCTAGCTCAGAAAAATCACCTGAGAGGGCATAAATTCAAATTGAGGAAAGACAGATGTAGGATAGATGTGCGGAAATTTGCCTTTAGCCAGCGGGTGGTTGGTGGGTGGAACAGACTTCCATCCCTTGTCGTGGAAGTTGATAGCCTAAATAAGTTTAAGGCTCAGCTGGACAGGTATTTCGAACGAACAGAGGGGTGAAGTGGAAGTGGTTATTTTTATTTATTTATGTTACTTTTTTTTTTTTGTTTTTTGGCTGATGCTGCATAAGCTTGCTTTCTTGCATCAAATGCCTCTACTAATGCTAATGCTAATGCTAAAGTTTGCAGACGATACAAAGGTTGGCAGGGTTGTCAAGGACACTACTGACACTATGCTGCTGCAACAGGATCTGGAAAGGTTGAGCAGATGGGCTGAGAGGTGGCAAATGAAGTTTAACATTGACAAATGTAATGTACTACACATGGGAAACAGCAACCCCAGAGCAACGTATCAACTCTGTGGTACAACACTGACAGTGGTAGAGAATGAAAGGGACTTGGGGGTGGTTGTGCAGGCAGATATGAAGTTCTCTGAGCAGTGCAGACGGGCTGCAAGAGTAGCTCATGGAGTATTGTCAATGATATACAGGAATTTTTCCAGCAGGGATAAGGAGGTGATTATTCCATTGTATAAGGCGATGGTCAGGCCACACCTAGAGTACTGTATACAGGTCTGGAGGCCTCATTTCAAGAAGGATGTAGAGCTGCTGGAACGAGTACAGAGAAGGGCAACAAGATTAGTGAATGGAACAAAGGGGTGCTCTTACGAAGAAAGGCTTAAGTTTTGCAAATTACAGTGTCTGGAGACTAGGCACCAGCGAGGTGATCCGATAGAGGTGTATAAAGCCTTGAATGGTTTAAGCATGCTCAATGCTGATGGGATTCTTCCTCTAGCTCAGAAAAATCACCTGAGAGGGCATAAATTCAAATTGAGGAAAGACAGATGTAGGATAGACGTGCGGAAATTTGCCTTTAGCCAGCGGGTGGTTGGTTGGTGGAACAGACTTCCATCCCTTGTGGTGGAGGTTGATAGCCTAAATAAGTTTAAGGCTCAGCTGGACAGGTATTTTGAACGAACAGAGGGGTGAAGTGGAAGTGGTTTTTTTTTTTTTTTTTGGCTGATGCTGCATAAGCTTGCTTTCTTGCATCAAATGCCTCTGCTAATGCTAATACCTCCTTAAGATATTGAAAGTTTTTCCCATCCAGCTGCACGGTTGCCAGGATATAATCTAGCATTTTGGGATTAACTTCATATATCACTGTACATAGTATTATTTTTTAAAGAAACCTTTTTATTTTATTTTATGATATTCTGGTGTGCAATATAAACTCTACTAATATTCTAAATCAGAATTCATTTAGCTCATTTTTCTTGTAGAAAGATGGTAACCAAGTTGTATGGTTTTCATTTCATAATCTCAGTTCATATATGGCTAAAACGCATTGCTGGATCCGAGTCAATTTCTGATTTGTAGAAAAGGTTAGTGTCAGTTTATTTTATTGTAAAAGTTGCATAATGTTTTCGTTATTAATTCATTGCAGTTAGCTTTTACTAATATCAGTTTTATCTTTAGCTCATTGCACAATGAAATTATTTTTCTCAAACATTTATAAAGAAGATACATTCAGAAAGTTCATGCCATTTTTGATAAATTTACCTGGTATACATAAGTAGTACACAGGTTTGGAGATGTTCAGGAGTTGAGAATTAATTGGGAGTCACAGTCCATGTTCAAATATACAGAAAGGATACTGAATTATGTATCATAAATTCTACAGTGGGCTCCTGATAGCAAAATGAATTATTAAAGTTTCATGATGTCACTTCTGGTACAAAAGAAATGGATGCAAAATGACATGACATTGTGTTTTACGTTATTTATTTTATTCCATACTAGTACAATCAATGTGAATTCGGATAAAAAAAAAATTGTTGGCTCCATGGAGCCAAAGGTAGATCCATGAATAACGTCATGTGAAATGAAAAAATACAATTTAAGCTTAATAAAATCAGTTTTATTTTATTCGGTATTTTCATTTACAATCAACAATAAAGGTTTGTGGTAACCTTTATTGTTGTATGTTTGCACTGTTCTTCTTGATGTTGATGGCCAGACATCTGCCTCTAATTGATCTTGCTTGCATTTACGTATAAGGCTTTCTCTTTTGCATTCTGCCACTGACTTTGGTGCTTGATTTTCAACGTTAGATTTGTGATTTTGTCGAAATCTTTGAACACGTTTGGGTGATGTAACTTTCGGTACTGTCACAACTTAACTAAAATGAAACAACTGCACTGCTTGACAAATGCGAAATAAATGAATGAAGTAGTTACTTTACGAGTTGTTCAACTCTCGAAAATTAAAATCCCAATTTGAAATCTAGTTATATATCCTTGTAGAGCTCTTAAAGGGCAACAATTTTGTTGCTCAATTGTGCACAACTTGTTGCGTACAATTGAGCTTTCTTGGGTGCATGCGTTGTACTTGTTGTATCACTGCACTTTTTGTGTCATTGCACAGAACGAGTACAATGCATGCCAAAATCTACAGTCCAGCATTCGAAGTTATTGTGAAAGAAAGAAAGGGAAATTGGACAGAAATGGGAATCTAGATGACTCTCTTGTGTTCCGCCGCCGCCTTTGGTGCTTGCTTTTCAATGTTAGATTTGTGATTTTGTCAAAATCTTTAAACACATTTAGTTGATGTAACTTTTGACATTGTCACAAATTAACTAAATGAAACCCAACTGCACTGCCCGATGAATGCAAAGTAACTGAATGAAGTAGTTACTTTAACGAGTTGTTCAACTCTTGAAAAATAAAAACCCAATTTGAAATCTAGTTATATATTCTTGTAGTGCTCTCAAAGAGCAACAATTTTGTTGCTTACCGTTTTTGTCTAATATTTATAGCTTTCAAGATATTGCGAAAACAAACTTGAAAATGCTTGAATTTTTCAACTCTCCCAACTTTGCATTGCTATTACTTGGGAACCATAAGAGCTACATCAAAGCTATTTATAGATGTAAAAACTACGTTTCCTACTGAAAAATTTTGTCCCTTACTGTTTATGTCTAGCTATCATAGTTTAGAAGTTATTGAGAGTGGAATTACCCAAGATGCAATGGCAAATGAACAAAATGTGAACTTCAGTTTCTTCAAAAAAAATTATATTAAATATCAAAATTTCTAATTTTTCCTTGCATGTTTGTTGATGGTATTATATACCCAACAAAATAAATATAAATTGTTTCTACTATTGTCTATTAGTTTCGGAGATATAACAGTGGTTAGACATTTCACTTTTCGTGAGAGCCTGCGTGCCATAGGGTACCCCCAGCATAGATGTCATTCATGTCAAAATTATTAAAACAACTTGGTGCTTGTTGAATTACAGGGTTAAGTTTTTTGGCAGAAATTTCTAGTGTAATAATGCAGTAATTATATCATAATTTACAATAAATGTTCGACGTGACTTTGTAGCAATACACATTTGTGCACTGTGACGCTTGTATGCTCCAGAACTTCTGGTGTATTTCTAACAGCATCCTGAACACACTGCCAAAGTTAATTAGTTTATTTCAGTTTATTTCAGTGATATTTATCACTGAAATAAAACTTTGAATAAATCCCACATTAGCACACTGTGATCACTGCCATCTAGTGGTTCCTTTTACATGCAGCTTCTCAAAATATGAATAATCACTGCTGATAATCGGTGTCTCGTCTCCAATGGAGCCTTTATCTCATGGCTATTCCCAACCTCGTATTGTTTGGCATTACAAGAATGCAAAATGGGATGACCTGCGAGATTTCTGTTCTTCTTTTCCTTGTTCGGATTACTTTTTTAAAACTTCTGATGTCAACGTTTGCTCAGATCTTGTCAGTGAAATTATTCTTGTAGGAATGGAATCCTTTATTCCACATTCCAGTTAAAATCTTATCCTTTATCTAAACCTTGGTTTTCCAATAAATGTGCTAAGGCTGTTAAGAAGAACGTTGCATATCGTAATTGGCTTGTTTCCAATTCTTCAGTTTCATTTTCTGCCTACACCAAAGCTCACAACAATTGTAAAGCAGTTGTGAGCTTTGGTGTAGGCAGAGTGGAAAACTTGCTTCTTGCCCTAATGGTAGCCGAGCATTCTGGTCTCTTGCCAAAGCTATTGGCTGCAACTTTTGCCCATCTCTGCTCCCACCTCTGTCAAAACCAAATGGTTCTGTTGTCACTTCAGCCATGGATAAAGCTGGCCTGCTAGCATCCCATTTTTCTTCCAACTCATGTATTAATGACCTTAGTAAAACACCTCCCACCATTCCCAACATGTTCCATTCAATGCCTCCTGTGGTGTTCCGTTAAAAGGATATCAGAAGGATTTTGACGAATCTTAATGCTTAGAAAGCTCCAGGTCCTGATGGTATTTCTCTACTTGTTCTCAAACCTTGTGCTCCTGAACTTACTCCTGTTCTTTGCTGTCTTTTTTCACTTTTTTATTCCAAAGGTAATGGAGAAATCAATTAACCGCCAACTCTTAAACTACCTAGAAACCTTCCATCTGATCAACGATTTCCAGTATGGATTCCATCAGCATCGATCCACTGGTGATATTCTGGCTTATGTTACCCATTTAGGGACAAATTCACTGGAAAATTCCCATGAAACATAAGCAGTTGCTCTTGAAATCTCAAAGGCTTTTGATCGTGTTTGGCATAAAGGTCTTCTAAACAAGCTTCCATCTTACTGGTTTGCCAACTGTTTTTTGTAATTGGTTATCCAGTTTTCTCTCTGATTGCTCATTGAGGGTGATGGTAGATGGCTCTCTGTCTTCTAACTTCTCCACTAATGCTAGTGTCCCCTAAGGTTCAGTTCTTTCCCCCACTCCTTTCCTCTTGTATATTAATGACCTTCCATTAACTGGAAATCCTATCCATAGTTTTGCTGCTGATAACACATTGCATTCCACTTTCAATTTTGAGAAACCTTGCCCTTCTCAATCAGCTTCAACTTCTTGAATATCCGCTACCAATTCCTTAAATGCCGATCTTCAGGTAATTCTCTAGTGGGGCAAAGACAACTTAGTTGATTTCAATCCTTCTAAAACTCAGTCTTATCTTATATCTCACAAAAAGGATTCTTCTGCGTCTGTGCTTATCTTGAGTGACACTGAGATTTCTAGGCAAAATGATATATCTGTTTTGGAGATTACCCCGACTTGTAATCTCTCTTGGCACAAGCACATTACAAATATTGCTTCACCTGCATCTAAAAAAAGCTTGGTTTTCTCTTTCACTCTTGGCATTACTTTTCTTCCAAACAGCTGTTTGTGTACAAATCGCAAATCCACCCTACCATGGAATATTGTTCCCACATCTGGGGTGGTGCCCCCAAAACCTCTTTCAGGCTTCTAGATTCCATTCAGAAGAGGGCAGTTAGGTTAATTAATGACTCCTCTCTAACAGTCTCTCCACTTGCTGTCTCATAGATGTACTGTTTCTGCTGCATGCCTTTTCTCAGTTACTTCATGGGCACTGTTCTTCTGAATTGGCTTCTATATTTCCTGCTGTCTCTTTCAAAACAGTCCGAACACATGCTGCCAGCAGACAACATCCATTTGCTGTCCAACTTCACACTCACAGAACCAACTTTTCATCTTCCTCGTTTATTCATCCAACTGCCGTTTTCTGGAACAAACTTCCTTCATACATATTTCTTGAAAATTACAGTCTACAGAAGTTCAAGTCTAATGTCAACATATATCTTCTTTCATCTTCTCAACCTCCAGCCCAAGCACGGTACTAAGTACTCTCATATCCTTGAATGAATTCATCATATTGTCTCATCATAAAAAGTTTCAGCAAAATGCTTACCAAAAGATTTGAATGCAAATAAAAATGGGTAAGGACTGAATTGTGTAAGGAGGAGAATCCTTGCATATTTTGCCCAGGATTCAAACTTTATCAACCAGTTGGTGACAATGGATGAAATTTGAATTTGTTACTATGATTCAGAGACTAAACAACAATTCATAGGCAGCATCATGATGGATCTCACCACAAGAGATTTCAAAGGGATTCCACAAGAGATTTCAACATCTGCTAACAAGTTGATGGTGCCAGTTTTTTAGAAGAAGCAAGGATGTTCACTGATTATCTTCTAAGGGGTAAATCCGTCATTGGTGAATATTATTCTTCCTTGCTAATGAAATTTAATGAGAAATTAATTTCCAACCATTGTGAAAAATGTGTATAAGGAACTTCTCCCAATATAAAAATGCTCCCAGTACTAAGGCTTGGGCAACAATGGGGACAATGATTTTAAGTTATGAACTGCGCGCACACACTCAGTTTTCCAGATTTGGCCTCTTCAGATTGCAACTTGTTTCCTACACTGAAAAAACAAAAACAAAAGTGCAACGCTTCAGGACAAAATTGTGATATTCATGTAGCCTGAGGTCTACATAAGGTATGCGAGGAAATGTTGCATTGATTAGCCCTTAGAAGTGACTGTGTTGAATAAAAGTCTCCTCATTTCCAGATTGCTTCATTCTTTCTATAGTAGGCAGGAAACTTCAGTAATTACAGAGGGAAAAAAAATTTATAATAACACTGTTTGTTGCCCAGTATAATTTTCTAAAAATGGAGCATAGTGAGTTCCAAAAATTACTAATAAGGTTGAAAAAATATTTTAAATTAACTGTTTTTTTTATAATGTTATCCTGTTTTTTAAACAGTGATTAAAGGTGTAACTAAAAAAAAAAAAAAAAAAATTCAATGAAAACTTGATTCACTGCCACATTATAAAGATCCATACGTTATATTCATCCCACCCATTCCTTAATTCAGTAATTCTACTTTGATTTTAAATAAAAGATTTGATTAGAAGAAATATATATTTGTAGGTATATTTATTAGAAGAAAGTTTATTCTGTCTTTGTAGTTATAATTTTAAAGGAGATAATACTTTATACCTTTTTTTTTTTTATTTATTTCCAGAATTTGCACTAAAATGTCCTCATTTCCACAGACATCTCAATCTCAGTGGCATTTCTCAGCAAGCACTTTTACGAATTCATTATTCATTCATTATAATAACACACAGATTATTGTTGGAAGCAGCTGTTTATCACGTCAAGATGCTGCAGCTAACGAGTCAAGCAAGCATGGGTCTTTCTGGAGGAATAAGAGCGAAGACCAGTCAACAATAAATTTAAAGACTACAAATGATATATTTCTCAATGGGGAAAAAATAATTCCAGGAAATTTTCATGAAGTACACCCCGGAGATAAGATTGGTTTGGAAGGTGCTGGTTGTGAATTGCTTCTGAATAAGATTAGTACTCTTTTATCAAATGAAACAGAACTTGCCTTGTCTTGCAGTTCTTTACAAAAAAAATCTATTGTCTCGAAAGAAAATAATCACACATCTGTATTCAATGTAAAAACTTTTAATATACAGAAAGAAGGTGGTGATAATGCTTCCATGCAGTTGGTTGATGAATTTGAATTTCTAACTTTGAAATCTAAATCTCCTGAGACCAATGAAATTAGTAATTCTAAAGAAGATCATTCAAAACTTGTAAAGAAATACAACTTAAGGAATTGCACTGTGGCACTGAAACAGTTTTTGCCTGAAAAAAAGGTTAGCAGCCCTGACTCTTGTGATAACATACCTACAGAGCTGATTAATAAAGGGGTATTCCCGGTTCTAAAATCTTCATTCCCTCAAGATGGTCTCCCAAACTCCAAAATTAATTATTCTAAACTTGTAAAGAAATATGGCCTAAAGAGTTGCACTGTTGTCCTGGAACAATGTCTTTCCTCTATTCCTATTGCCTATGCAAGTAATTCTTTAGTTGTTAAGAGGAGGAAAGTCAGAAGAATTCACGGTGTCTCTGAATCTTCAGATTCAAATAATTGTGATAATGCTCCTATAAAGTCGGTTAATAAAGGGGGTTCTGTGATTTCAAAATCCTCATCTTCACAAACCACTGAACTCAAAAATTCAGAACTTATAAAGAAATTTGGCTTAAAGAGTTGTACTGTAGCACTGGAAAGATATATTTTCTCTGTTCCTAATTGTCATGCAAGTAACTCTTTGGGTGTTAAGAAGAGAGAAGTCAACAGATTTTATAGCTCTGAATCTGAAGATTCAAATCATTGTGATAATGCTCCTACAAAGTTGGTTAATAAACGGGAATCTTTAATTTTGAAATCCTCGCCTCCCCAAAATAGTAGACTCAAAAATTCTGAAGTGAATTATTCAGAACTTTTAAAGAAGTACAGTTTAAAGAGTTGCACTGTAGCACTGAAACAATGTGCTTCCTCCTTTCTTAATTCCGACACAAGTAAATCTTTGACTACCAAGAAGAGGAAAGTTAATGGAATTATGAAAAGCTCTGAATCTTCAGATTCAGATAATTGGAATGATGGTCCGAGAAAGTTGGTTAGTACTGGAGAATTTCTGGTTTTCAAATCCAGATCTCAAACCAGTGGACTCAAAAGACATAAAAGAATGATTAGTAGCTCTGAATCTTCAGATTCAGATATTCACGATAATGTTCCTACAAAGTTGGTTAATAAAGAGGATTGTGTGGTTTTAAAATCTACATCTCCCCAAACTTGTGGACTCAAAAAGCATAAAAGAATGATTAGTAGCTCTGAATCTTCAGATTCAGATATTCACGATAATGTTCCTACAAAGTTGGTTAATAAAGAGGATTGTGTGGTTTTAAAATCTACATCTCCCCAAACTTGTGGACCCAAAAAGCATAAAAGAATGATTAGTAGCTCTGAATCTTCAGATTCAGATATTCACGATAATGTTCCTACAAAGTTGGTTAATAAAGAGGATTGTGTGGTTTTAAAATCTACATCTTCCCAAACTTGTGGACTCAAAAATTCAGAAGTGGATTATTCAAAACTTACAAACAGCTTGGATAGTTACACTGCAGCTCTGGAACAGAGTATTTCCTCTTCTCCAAATTCTTACAGAAATAAATACTGGGCTGCTAGGAAGAGGAGGGTTAACAGAATTAGTAGTAGTAGCAGCAGCAGCTCTGAATCTTCAAACTTTAAACACACACGTTTAAGTGTTCACGGGAATGAGATTAGAGAATTCGAAAAAAAAATTAATTTATATAAGAATTATTCCATTAAAAATACAGGTGAACATAAAAGTGCCAAAGATTTCAAATGGTATCTTGTGAAAAGCTCTAAAAAGAATGAAAATCAGCCTGATAAATCTGTATTATCTACATCAGCATGCAGAACTGTGGTAGAAAATGATAGCGAACATAATACTGAATATGCACCCATGAGCAATAAAACCAATTCAGATGACTCGTGTCCATTCACAACAGACAAAGTATCACGTGATGAGAAACATATTAAATCCCTGGACAGCATTGTTAAGAACATTAAAAGTAAGCATGAAGATCATCTGATGACAGAAGATGCAACAGAATCATATAAAAGTGATGAGTGACAAGTCACTTAAGTACAATTCACAATAAATATGACACTAACTCCTAAACTGATAAAGAACAATACTTACTGGACATGAATTTAAAAGAACTAAAATTGGACAAGAAGAAACCCGAGTCTCTATACAATAGGACCAGTAACTGTCATTTTGAATTAACTTTATCATTCAAAATTCAAACTCAGGAGTACGTTTTAAATATCATTAAAAGTGATGAAAGGACATTTCTGGCAGAAGGTATGCCAGAATTATATAAAAAGTCATAAATAATAATAAAAAATTTTAAAAAATCAAGAAAGAAAAATATATTTACAAATATAATATTTACACTAAAATTATATTTATAACCTAATTGAGCTACTTTAAATTCTTGCACACAGTATATTAAAACAAAATATTTCACTTGCACAACTGTACCATTTAAATTATCTTTGAAAAGCCTTAATTATAATAAAATTATTGCATACATCAGTCACAATTCGAAACACCTTTATTAAAATCAAAGTTGTAGAAATAGAATATGGAAGGTATGAAATACTGACATATAATAAAATCTATATAGTAAAATAAAAATTAAAATGCCACTGTATTTTGTAAAATGTAACTTTTTTTAGGCTGATATACGTCACTTTCTGACGTATATCAGCCTAAAATTATTAGGTAAGGCATGTATATTAAAAACAAATTGAGTCTACATGATCAGAAAGGAATGAATTCTGAGCCAAGTTTGCAAAGAAGAAAAGGAAGGGCATGTTAAGAAGGAGGAATTACTCCTAGAATAAAAAAGGTAGCAGTAGAAGGGGAAAAAAACAAGGAAAGGAAGTGGAACATAAATTTGCATGCTGACAGACTAATTTTAAGTGACAGCAAAGATATTAGACCAACGAAAATCCCTCAGCAGTATGGAAGGCACCTTAGATGTATGTGTATCCCCAGTCATTCATATCCAAGTTCATCTAGAGATGTTGGCTAGACACACATCTAAGCCAACATCTGTGGATAAATTAGTAAGAAACTTCAAGGATTTCAACTGCTTCAGCAGTTGCACATTATACCTTCATGGGGCTCAACGCAAAATGGAATTTGGGGGCCCAAGCTAAAGAAAAAACTAATAAAGAACATTTTCTATTTCATTTTATTGTGATAACAAAACAAATAAATTATATAACATAAAATTTCATCAAAATCGGTAAAACCGTTTTTGAAAAAAAAAAAAACGCAATTTTTTTTATTAATCTTCAAAGACAAGTTCAATGAACTTGGCAGTTAAGAAGTTCAGTTTCCGATTAAAAAAAAAATCAATTAAAAAATATTAGTGAAAAACAGCAATGAGTTTTTTAAATGGTGATTTTGGGGTCCCCTCTGATTGGGGCTTTAGGCAGATGTCTTTTTAGCCTATAGGATAATGTGCCACTGTTCCTCAGGACTCATGTTGGTCATCCAAAAAATATCGAGCCCAGATCAAAACTGCAAAGTTTGCCTGATGTATGGCAGTTTCGTGTACTGCCATTTTTCCTTTAAAATGTCTTTTTGTTCTGCCAACGTGATCCCCACCACAGTTCAGGCACTGGACACAATAAGCTAAGCTGTTCCTCTCTTAAAAATTGTGTTCTTTAACATTAATGTTCTGTAGTTTTCTGCCAGATGTCTTTTTTGCCTATAGGATAACGTGCCACTGTTCCTCAGTTGTACACATCAACTATGTTAACTGAAAAATCCTGGCAATGGTATCAGGATTTTTTTAATAGTGGATGTGTGTGGCACTAATAGACCTGTAAATGGATTCAATCCTAGATACTGGAAATTTAAATTTATTTAAAACAATCCAAGAGATACTGGACTGAATTTCATTGACTTTAGAAGGGGAGAAGCCAATCCTGATCAGGGTTGAAAAATCCATAAATTTGTAGACAATTTCAAAAAAACAGCTACAACAGGATGTCTCTAAAAGTACTAAAATTTTATTACAGGAGGTTTAGGAGGTTTACAGGATACATATTTAATCTTATATTATTCTAATTCAGGCTTATTATTGAAAGGATTGGAACTTTCAGTTGATCCAAATCAAAGTTAAAAATATTTTAACTGTATACTCAATTTAATTGTATTCTCAATGCTTCAAGACATACTGCAATACCATCACATACCTATTTCGGAGGTATGCAGAATTGGACTATATCTGTAGCTTTTCTGGTGTCTTCACAATCAGCCTGGGAAGATGCCAAGAAAAATATCAGGAAGCACCAGTCTCTTCTGGGACCTCCCTATAAGATGCTCAGCATGCTTTTCACATATCCAAGGTAAACAGTGTATGTTACTCTGAGATTACCGCTACCCATGTGCCCAATTTTTTTTTAGATTTTGTTGCAGCAACATATCTTCGTTACTGTAATTAACCACCCTGCCAACCTTCGTATCTGCAAATTTAGACACTAGGACTGATGTACCTTCATCAATATCATTTAATAAATACAGACAGCAGTGAGCCAGCACCGAACACTGTGGGGCTCCACTAATAACAAAGAGCAGTGTTCATTGATAACACTCGTGCAATTATGCTTGATAGTAGGCTCTGCTGCTTCAAATTGGTGTCTGTTTATTATTCTCACTATCAGAAGTCACAGAGAAGGAAGAATTTATACTTTTCTTTCAAGGACCTTCCTGTTATCCTCACTTTCAGGAGACTAGCTATACTGGTGTGCAAAATTTAAGGACCAGTCGGGTTTTCACCTATAGCTTGTCATAGGAGTCGCTTGGATATGGGAAAAGCATACCAAAGGAACCTTGTGAGGTACAGAAATGATGAAGGAAACAACAATGGAAACAAAACTGTACAGAGGGACTTTATTCAAAAATGGCAACATAGCACTGGCTGCCATGATACAGATGCATCACTGCCAAAGATGGAACAAAGGGAAGAGGTGGTCCTCAGTAGGAGATATGGCCACCCCTAATGTCGATGCAGGCTTTGCACCACCTGTCCATACTTAGAACAATGTTGCTGATAAGTTCTTATGGTAACATCATCCATTCCTCTGTCAGCGCCATTTTCTGGTGGGTGTGGACGCACCACTAGGTGTCTCCCAAGAGCGTCCCACATGTGTTTGATGGGATTTAGATCAGTGGAATGGGCAGGCCAATCCATACAAACAATGTCCTCACTTTCCAAAAGCATATCAACAGCTGCAGTGCGATTGGGTGTGGCATTATCATCCATAAACACGAACTCTGGGCCAATGGCACCTCAGAACAGATGCATATGGGGAAGGATTACCTCAGTACAGTAGCGTGCACTGGTTACAGTACCGCCTTCCAGTATCTGGAGTTGTGTACATCCATCCAAGGTAAGCCTCCCCAGACGAGAACACCTCGACCACCATATCGATCCCTTTCAATGATGTTTGGGAAGTGATACTGTATGCCAACCTCTCGCCAGATTAGCTGATGTCCATAATTGCTGCTCAGACTCAATCTACTCTCATCAGTAAAGCATACCTTAAGTAAAGATTTTGTGGTTGTAACTTTTAGAGCCGACCTGACTAGCCAAGTGGGTAAGGTGCCTGCCTGGCAACCCAAAGGTCGCGGGTTCGAATCCCGCCTCGGGCTTGGATCAAAGTACTGCAAAAACATTGGGAGGTGCACTATGGCCACAGAAGCCGATGTGCCAATAACTACCAAAAAAAAAGTAACTTTTAGAAATAGTGTTGGTCCTTAAGTTTTGCACACCAGTGTATTAGTCTTTTTGGCATTTAATCTTTGTCTTTCTGGTCTGTCATCTTCTATGTGTCTCAATCTTTTCTTTTTTTTTTTATTCTGCCATTTATTCTTTTCTTCTCTATATCATTTATATCCAGGATCTTCTTTATATATACGTTATCATTATTTCGTATCACTATGGATTCCAGTACAACAGGCCCATTCATCCTCATACATATATATGATTGAATTTGATGAATGCATTAAAAAGCTATATTTCTTCTAGTTACATGTATTAGGTATGAATCCATTTACATTTATATACAAGTGCCCATACAAATCTCTAGGTAAAGTAAAAAAAAAAAAAAATCACATGCTAAGTTAGCAGCAAATGTCATTGGACAAGGACAGTTTCCTATTTATTTTTCAACGAACATTCATTCGTCTAGTGAAATCACATAAAAGAAAATGTAGAATTTAATTACACAGAATATATATATAAGGGGCATTTGAAAAGTTTATGGCTTGAATATGAAAAGGTAGTGGTACAGTGTTAAAAATTTCTGTACTTAATGTATAACAATTCAAATAGTAATCCACCAAGTTTCATGCAGCTTCAATATCGTCTTTTTTTAATTATAGCTCCTAAAAAATCAACAAAGTTGTGTGAATGAGGCAAAATCAGACAATGTGCAGTCATTTGGGGGAATAAAAGGACTAATGCAAAGGCAGTTTCGTGTGGATATGTTTATAAAACTTTGGCAGGGGATGTCCATTCCTATTCAGTTGTTAAGAAGTGGCCAGTAGATAAACAAAGGAGGAAGAGTCTGGAAGATAACCCATACTGCAGAAGATCTGGAATGTCCACACCAGACATTGTTGACAAGTATGCATGATCTAGTGACGAGTGATCAACAAGTGACAGTTCACTTGTTGATCACATTTCCAGTGTCCTGGACATCTCATCTGAACATGTGTGCCACATAATAACAGAGGTTCTTGCTATGAAAAAGGTGTCAGCACAATGGGTCCCAAAGTTGTTGTCAAGTAAAATGAACATTGCATTGTTTTCAAGCAGATCTAGCAAACTTCTTCCAGAGTTTGTGACCAGGGACAAAGGAGCAGTCCAAACAGCGGAAACACAGCTCTTTTCCCCCTCCAAACAAAGACAAGTTGATTACTTCTGCTGGCAACTTGATGGCATAATATTTTTGGGATGCTGATGGAGTGTAGCTAATGGATTACTTTCAGAAAGGTCAGGCGGCAGTTACAGGAGCATATTACACAGACCTTGTAAGGAATTTGCATGAAAACAGACAAACACCAAGGAAAACTCAGAAAAGGAGTCTTGTTCCACCAGGACAACATGCCCGCCCACAGGTCTGTCATTGCCACGATTTCACTGCATGAGTGTAGTTTTAAAATATTCTACCGTCCCCCATATTCATCAGATCTAGCACCATCAGGATTTCACCTGTTTCCTAGTTTGAAAAAAAATACGTGGCTGGCATCTATTTTCTCATTGACAGTAACATCACTGCTACAATGGATGCATTCCTGGAGGTCCAAGAGAAAGGTTTCTTTGCAGCTTAGAATCAACACATGGCAGCACAAATGGCAAAAGTGTATTGACTCCAAAGAGGACTATGTTGAAAAGTAACATGTTAACAGAGTCCTCAAATGAACCCTTCATATTAAGGCCACAAACTTTTCAAATACCTGCATACATAAATGTTTTTGAATTGTAGTTCATAAAAACAAGCAAGTTTATTCACAGTCTAGCAAATGTATAGTCATATAGTATTAAGACACAAATATGATGAAGAAAATTTTATGAAAATGTTTGTATTCCAGTTTGTTTTGAATATAAAAAGGTTCAAATCAAGTAAAATACAAATGTGATTTTTTAAAGTCTTGCATGTTTAACTATAAACATAATCAGATGTAGACACTCCCGTTTGAATCACATTGCCATTTTTTTTATCGGAAATTTTCTGTTGACTAAAGGTCCTGTGTTTTCATGCCTTAATTTTATATTTATTTTTACTGAAAGGAAAAATTATATTTGCATATAATTTTTTCCTTTCAGAAAATTATTTATTTTACAAAATGATCATAAAACCATTCTGACAGAAGTTCAGAAATGTATCATAAATTTTCATTTAGGCCGGGTCTGTTTCTGCATAAATAAAATACAAACATAAAAAAAAAAAGGCAGTCAGAATTATAAATGATTGGAATTAGTGAGTTTTTTTTTTGATACATAAAATGTATCTAGAAAAGAAAACATGGAATCATACCATGCGATCTGCATGAGCTGATATACAACTTGTCAATTTGACACATATCGAGATGACACAGATAAAATAGTGATTAGCATAACTAATTATAGCAAATCATTCAATTATACTCATATTCGAATGATTTCTTCGATTATGCCCATCGCTAATATAAACGTGGTGGTGCCTATGTTGCATTTTAAAGAATTAACCAGTGATGATTCAAAGATGTCACTCTTTTACAGAATGAACAGAAATTCCTTTAATTTGTTAGTAACTGATTGAACCCACAATAACTAAACAAAAAAAGTGACAAAACTGATCTCGCTTAATCTTGGTCTTCCAATTACAATGAGGCAAAGACCATTAATTATTTAATAATAATAATTTTATTACAAAACTTTACAGTGATTAAATTTGTTAAACAATTAGTTATAATAAATATATCTGAAATTTCCAAACACATCAGAGTGATGCTTCTTGTTCAATACTAAAAACAAACAAATGTAGGAGGCACAGATAATACATTTGGTGATGGTCTTTCTGAGAGGTTGTTATAAGATGATTAATCATGTCAACTTGAAGATGCTCTTGATGCACAATTTTCTCTTAGTATCTCTTGTGCTAAATTAAGAATTCCGATTCTGAAACGTCTTTTCTGATCGTTGTTCATTTCTCTCATATCAGGAAGCACACTTTTGAAGAAAGATAAATCGGTATCTTCCATGTCATTTTCATTGGGGAACCTCTTGGACTGAAAAAATCTGTATACTGACTTGATGTCTTCAACTGATATATTCTGAGCCAAAGTCTTTCTGCTTTTCTTACTGAATGAAGTAGGTTGATCAACTACAGTTTCTTTTTGATCACTCTCATTTCTTGTAATCACACCAGTTTCATTCAGTAACACTTCACCTTGCCTATTGTGCTGCAACGGTAATGCCAGTTTGGACGCTTGGCAATCCGCATCACTATAGTTCTCCTTCAAATGTGCTACTGGTTCTGTTTGTGAACACTGCACATTACCACACTGTTTTCTTGATTTTGTGAATGGTTGCAAGAAATGTAAATATTTTGCTAAATAGTAAGGCTTTCTATGTTTGGTGCCAGGATGAAGTGGGACTTTAGTGGACTTCAAATGTCTTGTGTAACATGCCCTTAGATTTTTCCATCGTTCTTTACACTCCAACACTAAAACAAGTAAAAATATTTAATAATAATATACTGTAATCAATATTAATCTCGTTCAAAGTCTCATGATTAAAAATATATTTACTTCTTTTCTGATACTTTGCAGTATGACCAAATTACTTATAACTGCCATCAACAGGGAAATAGATAACACAACAAAATGCTAGAGTTGTGGATTTTGCCTAATTGTTATAATAGTGTCAATAAGAAAGCACATTGAAATAAAAACTCTACCGCCACGTTCAAGATCAGTATTGTGTAATTATAAAGTATAATATTCTTTTCTATAATTTTCCTATTAACCACTGATTCTAAAAAAGGATCAGTGATTACTAGGAAAACTATAGAAAAGATGGTAAATATGACCGTAATAGTAATAGAAGAGTATATTATAAGAAAGCTCCTTTGGACAAGCTAATAAAAGGGAATTTGAATCAGTATTTCTTGGAACTGCTTAGAGCAGTTCCAAGAAATACAATACACATAATGAAAGCATGCTGAGCCCAAGTTCAAATTATTAGATGCTAACCCATGCAAGAAATCCCTGTTTGTGAAGTATTTTCAGATTGGTCATAACTGCTTTTATCTTGTTTCTAGATGCACATTACTATATATACCAAAGGAATATTATTTATTTTATTTTTTAAAAATCTAAATGCATAATTTTATAATCATACCTATTGTTCATAAATATTCTGTTATTTATGAAAGAAGGTACTTTGAAATAAACTCCAGCCCCCACATATTATTTTATACTCGGCCCTCACAAACAAAGTTGGCCATCTCCTTCTAATGAAGATTCTACACCATTTTCTTTTTATTTCATTGAAGATTAAGCATTTCCCTTAAAAACAACTTGCCGGGACTACTTTCACAAAGGAAAACAAATAGTAATAGTATTTGCTATAGCAAGGAAGCCACGAGATTTTGCTACACTGACAAAAAAAAAAAAAAAAAAAAACCCCAAGTAGATAAGAAAATACAAATTATATGCTTCCCTCCTCATACAGGTGACTATCCAGTTGACCTTTGAATTTATTCAGACTGTCGGCCTCAACTACCTGCCAGGAGAACTTGTTCCAACAAACAATGACTCGCTGGCTAAAAGAATACTTCCTACAATCTAATCTAAACCTCAACCCCTGCAACTTGAATTTATGACCACTAGTTCTGGAATTCCTTATAATACTGAGAATCCCACCTTCATTTATTTTGCTAATCCCTCTCAGAGCCTTATAAATCTCACTCAGGTCACCTCTGAGATGCCTGTTTCCCAAGGTCTGTACGATGCATAATCAGCCTTTCCTCATATGGTTGTCCTACCGATCTCACCAGTCGAGATGCCCATCATTGGACCCTTTCAGGAAGCTCGTCTTTTTTTCAGATGAGATCTCCATACTTAAACACAGTATTCCAAAATGTGGTCTTACAATTGTCTCATACAGTGGAATTATGACCTATCTCTACAGAGTAACGTTTGATAGGACACTATGGGTTTTCCTGGCTGTCTGTAAACCGTATAGTTCACCGAACAATTTAAGAAATGCAAATATGCAAATTATTCACCTGCTAGTTACTGAAAAATAGAAAAAATCTGTTAGCAAAAAATTTAATTTTTCCACTTTTTGTCACAGAATTGGCATTGCTTTTTATTAGTGGTTGATCTATTGTTTTTAATTGGTTTGTTGATCTACAGTCTCCACAAAAAAGAAACAGATGCTCTTTGCAAATCATTTAAGCACTATCTATCTTGATCCATTTTCCCTACATAATTGAAATATATTGAAAACATAAGTTTTCCATGGTTCTACCAAATTACCTTTGAAGATGCAAGAAAATTATCTTGTCTAAAGTTTATTTTTATTGTAATTGTTGACATACTTGCAGTACCACCACCACCTATTAGCAAAGGCACATGATGCAAGAAAGCAAGCTTATATAGCATCAGCCAAAAAAAAAAAAAAAAAACCCACCCTTATTTCACCCATCCACTTGCTCCAAATGTTTATCAAGTTCTCCAAGTTCTGCCTTGAATCTATTTAAGCTATCAACTTCTACGACAGATGGAAGTTTGTTCCAGGAATCAACCACCCGCTGGCTAAAGGCAAACTTCCGCACATCTATCCTACAACCATCTTTCCTCAATTTGAATTTATGCCCTCTCAGGCAATTATTCTGAGCAAGAGGAAGAATCCTATCCGCATTGAGCATGCTCAAACCATTCAAGGCTTTATATACCTCAATCAGATCATCTCGCAGGTGCCTAGTCTCCAAACACTGTAATTTGCAAAACTTAAGCCTTTCTTCGTAAGAGCAACCCTTCCATTCACTAATCTTATTGCCCTTCTCTATACTTGTTCCAACAGCTCTACATCCTTAAAATGAGGCCTCCAGACCTGTATACAGTACTCAAGGTGTGGCCTGGCCATTGCCTTATACAAGGGGATATCACCTCCTTATCCCTGCTAGAAAAATTCCTGTATACCATTGACAACACACCATGAGCTACTCTTGCAGACCGTCTGCACTGCTCAGAAAACTTCATATCTGCCTGCACAATTACCCCCAGGTCCTTTTCATTCTCTACCACTGTCAGTGTGGTACCACAGAGTTGATACATTACTCTGGGATTACTGCTTCCCATATGTAAAACTTGACATTTGTCAATGTTAAACTTCAACTTCATTGCTCAACTTTTCAAGATCCTGTTGCAGCAGTGTACTGTCATTAACAACCATGCCAACCTTCGTATTGTCTGAAAACTTGGACATTAAGCCTGATATACCATCAATATCATTTATAAATACAGAAAACAACAATGGACACAACACTGAACCCTGAGGGACTCCACTAATAACATTAGTCCACAAAGAGCAGTGTCCATTGATTGCCACTCTCTGTCTTCTCCCACTCAACCATCTCTTTATCCATAGCAACAATTTGCCTCCAGTGCCACACTGCTCCAATTTGTGCAGCAGTCTTCCATGTGGAACAGTATTAAAAGCCTTTCTAAGATCCAAATATATAATATCAAAGTTATTCTTTGCATCCAGTTCCTTTGTGACTACATCATAGTATCCAATCAAATTAGTCAGACAAGACTTCCCCTTAAAAAACCCATGCTGTGTCCGAGCTAAAACTGAAGTCTTGTCTAGATGATCCTGCAATGCTTCTTTAACCAGTGCCTCCATTAATTTCCCTGGAACAGAAGTTAAACTAACAGGTCTGTAATTACCTGTGTCTCCCTTTGATCCTCCTTTGTGGATTGCAGTCACAGTTGCACATCTCCAGTCCATGGGTACCTTCCCTGAGTGCAGGGAAGCTCATAATTATGGCTAAGGGTTTGCTTACTTTCTTTGGCGCCTCCTTTAATATAACTGAATAGATTCCATCCACCCCAGGTGCCTTTCTTGTGTTTATCTTCAACAATTTCTCCTCCACTTTACTCTGAGTTATTACAAGATTAACTAATTTACTGCCAGAGTCGAACACACCTCTGGCATTCCCCTCCCTGAATAACTCCTCGTGTATGAATATCGATGCAAAATATTCATTTAGTTCGTTAGCTACCTGAGTAGGATCATCAACAGTTGAACCATCGATATCAAGTGGACCAATCTGATTCATCCTCTTCCTTCTAGAGTTTACATAACTAAAGAACTCTTTGCTGTTTTTATTTGCAGCCTTTGCCAAAGATTTCTCGTAATCTGCCTTCACCTGCCTAACCTCCTTTGTAACTTGGTTACAGACCAGCTTATATCTATCATAGGCTTCTGTGTCACATTAATTTATATGTATCCCATGCAATTTTTCTTCTCTGTCACATGTCTAATTAGTTCATCTGACATCTATTTGGGCCTAAATCTTGAACAATATTTCTTTGTTGGTATGAAAAGCCATGAAGTTTTAATTTCATAAAAATACTTGTGGGCAAGTAGATTTTAGTTGTATTTCTAGATCCATGATTATTATTAGTAGCAGTGGCAAATGAAGCAAGCTTATACAGCATCAGCAAAAAAAAACAAAAAAAAAACACTTCCCATTTCACAAATCCACTCCCTCCAACAGTTTTTCCTTGAATTTATTCAAGCTATCCACGTCCATGACATATGGAAGTTTGTTCCAGCAAGGCAAACTTCCACATATGTGTTCTGCAACCATCCTTCCTCAATTTGAATTTACCCCCTTGTGGTGTAGTCTGAGCAAGAGAAACTTGCTCAGCCCGCACAAAGCTCAGTCTATTCAAAATCTCAATCGGATCAGATCACCTTGCCTTAGTCTCCATATGCAGCAATTTTCAAAACTGAAGCCTTTCTAGGTAAAAGCACCCCATCGTTGCCCTTTTCTGTACTCCCCTCCAGCAACTTGATGTCCTATCTAAAATGAAACCTCCAGACCTGTATGCAATACTCAAGATGTGGCCTGATAATTTCTTTATACAATGGAATAATTACCTCCTTTATCCCTGTATCAAAATTTCTGTATTTAATTAACAAAACCCAATGTGCCATCCTGGCAGCCTGCCTGCATTCCGAAAACTTTATAGCTAAATGCACAGAGTCTTTTTATTCTCCACTACCCTGAGTATAATACTGCACAGTTTGTATGTTAATCTGGGATCACTGCTGCCCATGTGCAGTAATAGTAATCATGGCTTGTGATGCAAGAAAGCAAGCATCTGAGCTTATGTAGCATCAGCCAAAAAAAAATTCACACAACCATTCCCTCTAAATGTGTCCAGTTCCTCCTAGAATTTATTTAATCAATCAACTTCCACAACGACAGATGGAAGTTTGTTCCAGCAATTAACCACCTGCTGGCTAAAAGAAAGTTTCTGCACATCTATTCTACAATTGTCTTTCCTAGATTTGAATTTATGCCCCCTTCAGTTCGTAATCTGAGCAAGTGGAAGAATCGCATCAGAATTCAGCACACTCGACCCATTCAAGGACTTATACACATCAATCAGATCACCTCGCAGGTGCCTAGTCTCCAGCCGCTGCAATTTTCAGAACTTAAGCCTCTCTTGGTTAGAAGATCCCTTCATTCCCCTCACCAATCTTGTTACCCTTCTCTGTACACGCTCAAGCAAATCTACATCCTTCCTATAATGAGGCCTCCAGACCTGTATGCAGTACTCAAGGCATGGCCTGACAAAGGGACAATCACTTCCTTTTACCTGCTAGCAAAATTCCTGTATATCATTGACATAACCCCATGACCTGCTCTTGCAGCCTGTCTGCACTGTCAGAAAACTTCACATCTGATTGCACAATTACTCCCAGGTCTTTTTCATTTTCTACCAGACTAAGTGTAGTACCACACAGTTGGTACGTTCCTCCGGGGTTACTTCTACCCATATGTAGTACTTTGCATTTTTAATGTTAAAATTCAGTTGCCACTTCTCGGCCCTGCCCAAATTTTCTAGATCCTGTTGCAGTAGCACACTGCCATTACTGTCATTAACAACCCTACCAACCTTTGTATCATCTGCAAACTTCAACACTACGTCTGATATACCTTCATCAATATCATTGATAAATATACAAAACAACAGTGGACACAACATCGAACCCTGTGGGACTCCACTAATAACATTAGTCCACAAAGGGCAGCATCCATTGATTACCATCCTCTGTCTTCTCTCACTCAATCACCCTTTTATTCATTGTAGCAACTTACCCTTAATACCACTCTGCTCCAATTTGTACAGTAGTCTTCCATGCACAACAGTGTCAAAAGCTTTCCTGAAATCCAAGTATATGATAGCAAAATTATTTTTTGCATCCAGTTCCTTTGTAACCACATCATAGTATCCAATGAAATTTGTCAGACAAGACTTTCCCTTAACAAACCTATGCTGTGTCTGAATTATTGCTGCAGTCTTGTCTAGATGATCCTGCAATGCATCTTTAACCAGTGACTCCATTATTTTACCCGGAACAGAAGTTAAACTAACTGGTCTGTAATTACTCGTGTCACCCTTTGATTTCCCCTTTGTGAACTGGGGATACATTTGCACATCTCCAGTCCATGGGGACCTCCTGTGAGTCCAAGGATGCTCTCATAATTATGGCTAAAGGCTTGCTTAGTTCTTTTGCCGCCTCCTTTAATATAACTGGATAGATCCCATCCACCCCAGGTGCCTTTCTTATGTTTAACTTAAACAATTTTTCCTCCACTTTGCTCTCAGTAATTACAAAATCATTAAGCACCCTGCTACAATTTGATAACCTGGCATTTTCTTTCCTTAATAACTCCTCATGTGTGAATGTAGATGCAAAATACTCATTCAGTTTGTTTGCTATCTCAGCAGAGTCATCAACAATCAAACCATCGATATCAAGTGAACCGATCTGATTCATCCCCTTCCTTTTACAGTTTATATAAGTAAAGAAATCCTTGCTGTTTTTCTTATCATCCTTTGCCAAAGATTTCTTGTAATCTGCTTTCGCTTGCCTAATCTCCTTTGTGACTTGATTATATCTGCCATAGGCTTCTGTGTCACATGATAATTTATATGCATCCCATGCACGTTTCTTCTCTGCCACAAGTCTCATTAGTTCGTTTGATAACCATTTAGGCCTAAACCTTGAACAGTATTTCTTAAATGGTATGAAACATCTAGTACCTTCCACGATTAATTCCTTGAATGCTTCATACTTAGAATTTGCTGTTGGTAACATCATCAGTTGGTCCCACTGTACAGAATTTAAAAACTGCTTGAGACCACTGTAGTCACCTTTATGGAAGCAAAAACCCTTACCTTTACCCCTGATGGTAATTATATCTTTAAGTAAATCCGACATTAGTAAACTGTGATCGCTGCCACCTAGTGGTTCCTTTATCTGCAAATTCTTAATACACGAATGATCACTGCTGATAACCTGATCAAGTGTATTACCCTCTCTGGCTGCCTCTCGAACATGCTGCAGTACTTTTCATTTGTCAATGTCAATCTTCTATTGCTTTTTCTCGGCCCAAATACCTAGATCATGTTGCAGTAGCAGAACATTACTGTTTTAAAATCGGAAAACGAGTTCCCGATTGTAAAGCAGCGGCAAGGTGGGGGTTGAACACCCTAGGAATATCGATCACTGCTACTCGCAACGATTAATCGGAAGGGATACCAGATTGGAAAGACTAACCCAAATATTTTCTGTACTTAAGTTCTTATTTTTGCATTAGTAGGTCCATAGAAGGTATATAACCGTGAAAGTTACCTGAAGCTGAAACTTCCTTCGCTATTACATCCCACGCCCGATCTTGTACGTTTTTATTACTATAATCAGCACAGCTATAATCATATAAACACGAGTATTTTTCGATAAGCGACACAAATAAAATATTAAAATCTGGGTCGTCTTTCATAATAATTTAAAGAAAATAACTGTGCAAACAAGTGACGTGACACTGACATAAAGTTGCGCAGTTTCTATTTCACTGACATGGCCGCAGTAACACAACACCACGTCACAAGAATGTCACGTTACTTCACGAGCGCCCTCTCGTTTGTTAACGTTAGTTTAAAACTAACAGCGCGTCACTTTGGAGCCTTGTGTCAGATCACTTGTCATATCATTCGAGCATCGCAGCCAAGTGGCATTGGATTGGGCCACTCTCAAACAAACAAAAAAATGATATCAAGTAGAAGGAAAAACGAAGTTACCCAATACTAAACATTTATTTTAACTTTTTTTTTTTTTTTCATATTGTAAACAGACAAAAGAAGTTTCAGAAAGTGAACAACAATTTTTTTATTTTGGCAAGGAAATGAAACCCTTTCCACGAAATTTTTATCATAGGTTAAATTAGTATTAATAATAATAGAGGCATTTGATTGAGTAAACAGACGAAAACTATGGGACTGAGTAATAAAGGATACCCAAAGCATCTTACAAAAATAATACAGTTTATATCAAGGAACAAAAATAGTAATAGATACAGGTAATAAATTAACAGAAGAAAGTATAAAAAATCAAGGAGTTTAAGACAGGAATGTAGCTTGTCACCAACGCTGTTTAACATATATATCGAGGATGATATGTAAATGCAAAGAAGAAATTAATCCATTTAAATACAAAGAACAGGATTAATCAACTGTTATTTGCAGATGATCAAGTAATTATTCAAGATGGTGAAGATAATTTACAAAGAGCAGTATTTAAATTAAACCGATTACAGAAAAATATAAAGTTAAAATATCAACTATGAAAACTATAACAATGGCTTTTAAAGGGAAAAATACGGTGAGAACAAAAATAGTTATAGACAATAAAATATTAGAACAAGTAAAACATTTTAAATATCTAGGATGTGATATAACATATGATGTCGAAGAAGATATGAACCAGAAATTGGTGAAATTTCAAAATATATGGGGAACAATAAAAAGAACTCTGGCTAAGAAAACAAGGAAAGAAACACAATTGAAATTTTACAAAGTAATGGCAATCAACACTTCTTTATGATTCTTGAACATGGATACTGAGAGACATTAATAGAATACAAGCTGCAGAAATGAAATTTTTAAGATATGTTAAAGGATGTACAAAATTAGATAAAATACCAAATGTAAATATTAGAAAGGAACTAAAGATTTACTCAATTAATGGAAAAATTATAGAATATAGACAAAGATGGAAAGAACATGTAGAAAGAATGGAAGATAATAGATTCCCTAAATTAGCTTATACATATAGAGCAAAAGGAAAAAGAGACAGAGGAAGACCAAAGAAAAGATGGGCAAACCTCTTCGAGATTGGAACAGGCGGATCGCCTAATCCATGAAGAAAGATAAGATAAGAATAATAGAGGCAAATGATGCAAGAAAGAAAGCTTATATAGCATCAGCAAAAGAAAAAAAAAAAAAACTTAGCAATGCTTCCTATATCACCTGTCCTATAATTTGCCTAGTTCTTTGAATTTATTCAAACTATCTACTTCCACACCACCAGATGGAAGTTTGCACCAACAATCAACCACCCACTAGCTGAAAGCAAATTTCTGTGCATCTACTCTCAATTTGAATTTATGCTCCATGTGTAGCCTATGCAAAGGACAGGATAAGGAATCAGAAATTAGCTTACTTCAATCCATTCAAAGTGTTAAACAACTCAATGAGATCACCTCACAGGTGACTAGTCTTCAGACGATGCAATTTGCACAAGAAGCCTTTCCTGGCAAGAGGACCCTTTTGTTCTTCTCACTAATCTCGTTGCTCTTCTCTGCACCTATTCCAACAGATCCATATACTTCCTAAAACAGGATTCCTCCCCCTCCCCAAGACCTGTATGTAGTATTCAAGATGTGGCCTAACCATTGCTTTATACAACAATATTATCACCTTTTCATTCCTGCTATCAAAATATCATTGACAAAACCCCATGAGTTGCCCTAGCAGCCTGTCTGCATTGCTCTGAGAACTTCATGTCTGACTGCATGATTATCCCCAAGTCTTTTAATTCTCTACTACCATGGGTGTGGTGCCACACAGTTGGTTTTATTCTGGGATTTCTGCTACCTACATGAAGTACCTTGCATTTGTCAATGTTAAACTTCAATTGCCACTTCTACATAATTTTTCCAGGCATTGTTACCATGATTACTGTCATTAACCACCTATCAACCATATCATCTGCAAACTTAGACATTAAACTCAATATGCCTTTATCAACATCATTAATAAATATATATAAGAAAACAGTGGGCCCAGCAGTGAACCCATGGGTACTCTAATAATAACAGAAGACCAAGAAGGGCAGTGTCCATTAATTCTTCTTC
Organism: Mastigoproctus giganteus; assembly: GCF_048544385.1. Taxonomy (NCBI): domain Eukaryota; kingdom Metazoa; phylum Arthropoda; class Arachnida; order Uropygi; family Thelyphonidae; genus Mastigoproctus; species Mastigoproctus giganteus. The sequence goes on from NC_143588.1 coordinate 117,096,070, forward strand.
AACTCAATTTTCAATTACTCTTTTAATTTTTTAATTATTATTAAATATATTAATTAAATTATTACATATTAAATTATGTTAAATTAAATATAATTACTTTTTAAGTATTTTTAATTTTTTTCAATTATTCTTCAACTCGGTTTTTATTGATATTTTTAATGTTTATACATTTAGAAAATTTAATAACAAATTAAGAAATTTTAAAATATAGGAACGACAGAATGCTCGTTTGTTTTCAAAAAATAAATCTAATGCAATCGAACTTCGGCTAGATATTATCAATGGCCATTATTCCACGAGTACCATCCATAATGGTAAAGAACTCGTTTTTGTTGGTTTTATGATTTAAAACTGCAATAAATAATAAATGTCAGGCCTATACATTGATAGATCGTTAGGTGATATATCACCAGGTTAGGTCTTTTATAATGAAAATTATATAGGTATATCGAATAAATTATATTTAAAAATATATCATACCTTGAAGAGCATGGAATAAATCTTGATTTTTTGACACATCCCGTCCAGCAGCAAATGCATTCTTTCGAATAGGCATGACATCATGGGCATTGATGTACGCAGAAAAGGGATTGTTCTTCAACTCACAATGTATAAATTTTGAGGTCCTTTCCATAAATTCCTGTTCACTTTTAATCTTCGCACTATTTCTTAGTGCTTGTCTGTTAATATCGGGGTCTGCTTCGTGATTGTGTTGCATCTCACTGTACAATATTCTGCTATCCTTTTCATTATGGGTAAACACCTTTGCCGTACAGTTTTTGTTCACACATCTCCACCTTACTTTGCCATTATTAGAAACATAAGCTTTTCTAAATTTGTAATTATTAACTATCAAAAGGTTCTTTCCCTTTTCACTGTACATAAAATGAATTTCCATTTTTATTCACAATCCCAAAGCCAGCAAATATGAGCAAGTAGTTAAAGAACATAGCATACAAATTAAGAGGATTAAAAGCTTACCAACTGGTAGCTGCTCAAATCTTGTGTAACACCTGATCTCAAGAACTATTTTTTTTTTCTTTTTTTTTTTTGCAACAAACAACAGCAGAGTTCATGACTCGGATAAACAATATGGAACTGTCACTTTGCAATTCTCCATTTGCCTTATCAGTGTCGCCACCTGCCGATTACAATATATATATTCTTTGAATCAAAATTAATATTCGCTTTCAGTCAAAGGACAAATTTCGGGTGCTGTTTAACTTTATTAATTATCTTTAAAAAATAATAAACATTCAAATAAACATTTAATTATATATTACTCTTAATTTAAGGACTACCTTTTTCTTCCTCTAGATAGAAGAGAAAAAAAAAAGAAAAGATGGCTAATTTTATCACTGACATAAACAAATTATGTCATCCAGTAAAGGTCATTGCTCAGTTGTTGGCACGTTCACATATATACATGCATATGTACATGTGGCCTTCACCATGCCCGATTGGCTGTCTGCCCATAACAGAGGGACTCCCAGCTGACGGATTTTCACGAAATTTTATATTTGAGCCATTTAAAAATATTTGTTAAGCCATTCCAAACTTCATTAAAATCAGACCAATAAAAATATGGCAATTAATTATAACTTAAAAGTATATGGGAGAAGAGTAATAAATATTATACAGTTGCAAAACTGAACGGCTAAGTTTAGAGAACGTAAAACTATAGTTCTATGTCTATCAACTGTTCTATAAAGTTTTTCGGACTGTTGTCAAATTTGGGCCGGATGATATGTAGCAGTTTTGTCACTAGAACACTATTTCTCCAGGCCGTTTCGCTGAGTCCGTGGTTGCAGTTTTGCGTGCCGTTTCGTCTGGAACAGCCAGACTTGGTCAGGACAAGATGCGTGAGATACCTCCAACACAGCAAACCAAACGCAGCAAACTAGATGGGAAGTTTCTGGCTTTGCATTGGATACCACCAACGACTCACTTTTTCTAGACTCAGTTTCGAGACGGATGTTGTTGTTGTACAAGTTGGATGTATTGCGTATTTATGTACAGTTAATTGCGAGTAGAAAGAGGAAACGACGATGGTGGATTCATCCAGCAAATTCGAATAGGTTAAAAACAGGACAGTTTTATATTATGTTTGAAACATATAGGAAGTTTTCCAAAGTTTTTTTATTATTTTTATTTTATTTTACAGAATGTCGATATAGAGTTTTGATGAACCTCTAATGTTAAATGAACCTCTAATGAACCTCTAGTGAAAAAAATCTCAAATTTTGATACCGTGATGCGGAAATCAATAAGAAGTACTGTTTCCCTGCAATAGACGTTGGTGCTTATGGATGAGATGGATTCAAATAATTTTTAAAAATTCAAATTTTGGAAGAAGATTGCTTCAACAATTTAATTTGCTGATAGAGCTCTTCCTGGTACAAATGAGCTGGCAATGCCATTTGTTTTTGTAAATGGAAATTAAATATTAATCATTATGATGATTAATATTTAATTTAACTGTTCAAATTTTTTGATGGGTATGCCCATCAAAAAAATTGAACAGTTAGCGAAATTTTCAATTATGGATTAACTCCAGCAAGACGACTTGTAGAATGCACGCTTGGAATACTGAGCAATAAATTGCGCATTTTTCACTACTGAATTTGCTGGAGTGAATATATGCTTCGTCAGGGCCGATTGGACCCAATCTGGCCCCGCGCTCTTGTGCCCCTTGCGTGGAAGAAAAATTAAAATTAAACGAAAAAATGAAAAAGAGAAAGAAAGGGTTTTTTTTTAAAGGTTTAGTTAAAGAATTTTTTATTAATATCTTTTTTCAATTCATAATATGTGAAAAGCAAAGTCTGTATACAGTTATTTATAAAGGTCTGAAAAATTTACCCATTATCTAGGGGTTATTATCTCAAGGCCAGTTTTTAGACATCTCTTGAAATATCAAAAGTAATTACTTGTCATACATGTATGAAACCTGAAAATGAAAATATGCAAATTCCTGGAACCGTTTAAAAAAATTCTGATGTATAAAATTTGGATTCGATTGACTCAATTTGAAACATAGTTACAAGGAAATAAAACATAGACCTCAGGGATTCATATCTGGTGAATATGGGCTAGGCACACCCAGGGTCCTGAGGCTGGATATCATCATTCTTCTCTTCCTTGGTGATCTCTCTCTCTCTCTCTCTCTCTCTCTCTCTCTCTCTCTCTCATCTCTCTCTCTCTCTCTCTCTCTCTCTCTCTCTCAGGGTAACTCGGAAATTTTTTTTTTTTGTATGGTGCAGCATAAGCCTCAGGCTTTCTTGCACCTATGGCTAATAATAATAATAATATTCAATAAAAGAACTTACATTTAATGTTTTTTGAATGTAAGATTATTTAATTTTTAACATATTGTTTATTCTTTTATCATAAAATCTGTGCAATAAATTAAATTTAATTATTTATCAAAATAATATGTAAATTCCATATGGGGAATTGTACTATTAAAACCTTTTTTAAAATTTATAAAAATATTTAAAAAATACAGCGTCCACACTACTTGCTTCTGTCAAATTCAATTTTATCTATGAAATTTTGGGTATAACACCTTGGTTTTATTAACAGCGTTTCCTTATATTCTATATTCGTAGTTTTATTTATTGCTTTTTAATAATTGCAGAACAATGCTGGGCCAAAGAGGGCTAGAGATATTGGAAGAAATACCAGAGTGAAAAATTAAAAATAAAATAAATTAAAGCAAGTCACTAACGCAAAGCAACGTGCTGCTCTAGATAGGTATTTGCCAAAGACGTCCGATGAAGCAGTTCCGAGTTCCTCAGGATTTATGGAACTGGAGTTGGAAGAAAGCAACACAACAACTCAAGAATCAGTCGTTAACCTGGAAATCTAACTCTGAAGCAACAAGTCAGAGTGAACAGATCATCAGTAACATGAAAGATCAAGATAATGATGACGCAATAACCAGTCAGAGCGAAGAGATAGGCAATCGAGACTTTAAAGAAATAGATGCTGACTTAGATATACTTCGGGCTGATGACACAACTATTCAGAGCAAAGAATCAATCAGGAATCAAGAAAAAGAAAATCAAAACAATTCCAAGACTTGAAGGTCAGCTAAACATAAGTGATCCAATAAAGAATTGTCTAACGTGTGAGAGACTATTGAGTGAAGAAAGGTCCACCAAAAATTCTTTTGGAAGACTTTGCAAGGAAGGAAAAGGAAACGCATTTCTCAAAAATTCATTGCCAAAGGAAGCTTCTGAACCGGGAAATCATTCTCCGTCCATGGATAATATACTCCGAATCAGCTGACAGGGTAGTTTGTTTTTTCTGTCCCCTTTTTGGAAATAATATAAATTAACTTGGCTACTAACGGATTTGACGATTGGCCCAATATTTATACAAGATTATCAGAGCATAAAAAATCAAAAGCCATTCCGGAGCTATGGTAAATTGTTGTGAACCGCAAAGAAGACTTTCTGCTTCGACTATCGACAAAATTGAACAGAAATAGGTCGATCAATTAAAAAAAGCGATGGCGTCAAGTTTTTGAACGATTAATCTCTGTTGTTCAATTTTTGTAAGAGCGTAATTTGTCTTTTCGTGGCTTCGTTGAACAACTGAGAAATTCCAACAATTGAAACTTTCTTGGTGTTATAGAATTATTGGGAAAATTCGACTCCGTTATTTAAGAGCATCTTCGACGAATTTCTAATAAAGATATTCAGGACCACTACTTCGGAAACGAATTCAAAATGAGATCCTCGGTATCATGGGAGATGCAGAAAAAAACAATATTGTTAGGCGAATAAAATCGGCCAACTGTTTTGCTGTTATTCTTGATTATGTACAGGATATCAGCCATCAAGAACAAATGTCCGTGACAATTAGATAAGTCTCCGATGGAACATTGCCCAATACGCCAGTCGGTGTGTATGAAGAGTTAATAAAATTTATCAATGTATAGAGCAGTACCGGAGAAAATTTGCACACTGTGAAGACATAGGAACTCGAAATATTATGATTAGACATAATTAATATCCCAAGTAAAGGTTATGACAATGGAGCTAATATTAAAGGAAAAGTTTCAGGTGTTGGGACGACTTTTACAGAAAATTTCAAGAGCATTTTTTAGACCACGTGCTTGGCACAATTACAATATACAGTGGCGGACAAAAAAAACTGCATCACTTGTAAATTTTGCAAATAATGTGTGTTGCGCTGCTGCACTGTGGGTTGCAGAAATGTTCGAAATGCATTTGTTAGATGGGATATATATCTCCGTGAATGAAATCCAATAAAAAGACTCCACCTGATATACCTAATTGCCATAAATATCTTCCCAAAGGGTAAAATGCGTAATTAATGGAAATATGAGAAATCATGCAAATGGCAATCATGACAACCAAACATACATTTTATTGTATTTACTTGTACAAACTGAAATGACAAGTTAACGTAATAGTATTATGTACTGAAAATCAGCAAAATAAGTCCTCAATATTTTGCTGCTCCTCCTCGAGCTGCAATTACAGCCTTGCAATATTCTGACATAGACTTAATCAACTTCTGTATATACGTTTGCCCAATTTCGTGGTACCACACCCTTACAATTCTTTCCTGCAGCCGAATCTTACTTGTTGGTTTCTTCTGAGCACTTTTAGTCGACATTATGTATCAGCAATTTTCAATAGGGTTAAAATGTGACTGTTGCCAGGCCAGTCCAACAATGTAATGCCAGCATTTCTGAGGTATGACTGCAATTTAAGGGAGAAAAACGAGGGAAAACATTGGTGTAAATATCTTTTAAGCCTTGTGAGACAAAAAGACAAACTCGTCATTAAATCTAAATAGCATAAAACTTACCAATTTTGCTGTGTGGCAAGGTGCTGAGTCCTGTTTAAAAATGCAGTTTTGGACATCTGTGTGGTGATCCCTAATAAAGGGTGTCAGGCACTCCTCCAAGATAGTAGTGTAGGTTAATAAACTTAATTTGCCCCATCCCTTTGCTTTTTATGCATCCCCATACCATTTGACTGGCGGGGAACTTTGCAGTCGGTGTTATGCAGTCAGGGTGGTATGTCTCCGATTTCCTTCTTCTGACATTTCACTTCCCATCCGAGCCATGCTGGTTGAATTTGGATTCGTCAGAAAAGATGACGTCCCATTGCTCTTTTGTCCATGAAACATGCATTTTAGCCCAAGTAAGTCGCTTCTTCCTTATTTGTTGGGTCAACCAAGGCTTCTTCTTGGGCCAATAGGCATGCAGACCACATTCCAAAAGCCGTCTTTGGATAAAAAAATTCGAATTATTATTTTAGGGCCACCCATAATTTCTTAAATATATCCGTATATGTATTATGTCTGTAAATTGCGTGTGTTCTCTGGTCGATTTGCCTGTTTTGCTGGACAAAAAAAAAACCCAGTTTCTAGGGGGGGGGGGGGGGAAACCTTTCTATCTACGCCTGAGATCAACTAACTCAGCCAGGAAGTGAAAAAAGTCCATTAAAGTTCCTCGCATCATCGACGGGATTCGAACCCGGTCCTTTTCCACCCGGTGTGGGGAGAATTGCGATGATACTACTGTGCTACCGCGCAGCGTCTTTGGATAGTTGGTGCACTTGTTTCAACCATCTCAAAGTCCAGTTTTAGATCAGGAGCACTAGCATGGCGATTACGAAGGCATAGCTGTTTCAAATACCGATCTTGGGAAGGCATAGTCACTCTCTTACGGCCTCTTCCAGGTCTTCTCTTCACATCACCGGTTTCATGTTTTAATTTCAGCACCCGGGATACTGTTGACTGGTGGCATTCTATTTTATCAGCGGCAGCACGCATAGAAAGCCCTTCCTAGGACAGAGCAACAGCTACACTTTTTTTCTTGGTGTCAACTGCACATATGGAGCCATGCTTACTCCTCTGCAAAACAGGATACTAATAAGCGTGTATACCCTTCCAACGCCGTATTTATAAAAACGGCTGATGCAATACCTTGCAGTTACTGTCTGATGCAATGGAAGCTTTATCTGATGCAATACCTTTGCTTTGCGACAGGGGATATTCAGGGATATATTCATGTGTTTTTGTGCAAGGTCGTTACACAACAATGTTAATTGGGTTATACAACAAGTTAATTGGGTCATTGTTTTTCTGAGTATTAATGAGATTCTCCTACGATGCTTTCTTACCCTTGTAAATCTCTTGATGATAGACTGAGCATTTTTATATCGGTTCTGCAAGACAATGACCCAAATGATTGCGATTTCTATCTTCCTTAGACTTTTGATATTCACTCCGGGCCAAACGAGTAGATGACTTCATACGAGACAAGTCTATGGACCACCAAGGAACATGGTAGGATTTCCTTCTCCTGAAAGGAATGTGGTCGTCACATGAAGTATATTGCCTTGGATAAATTTGACTTGATCTTCAACTCCAAGGGAGTCCAAGCCAACAAGATTAAACGAGGAAAGAGATTGCTTCAGTGACACCCAAAATGAAGTCCAATTTGTGTGTCTAGTCTGGAATCTGGCAAAGTCAAGGTAGTCTTATCTTGAACGAAGAGTGTCATTACAAAAGGTAAATGTAATTGCGTTATGGTCACTCGTTGACCAGCTAGAGTGAACCAACCAGTCAATAATATCAGAAGCAACAGAGGAGGTAGCCAAGGATACATCAATGTGGGAAGAACCTCGAGGAGTAACGCGTGTTGGAATATGGCCATTTGTATTGAACACTTTCAAACGGCAAGCAAGGATCAAATCCTCCAGCAGCAGACCTTTTCACCAGTCTGAGGACTGTACCAAAAGATGAAATTGGCGTTCGCATTCTAAGAATTAAAATTTTCTTAGCCTGAAGTATTTGAAGCACTTTTTCAATATACTCTACAAAGGGCTGGATAGGATCTCGATATTGTGAACATTAGCAGTAAAGGTGAAACCACAAACAATTGTCTAAAGGAGACTTTAATGGACGTACACACCGCACGTCCAGAGCACAGATGAGATAACTGAGTAACAGTAATCGATTGGTCAGGGATAATGACTGCAGCCCATACTCTTCTTTTGGCATTCCCGCCAGGTCCAGTAACAATGGGGTTCGTGGCAACAACTCTAAACTGCAAAGGTAGACCGTTAACCAGACCTTTAAAGGTGTACGGTTCTTGAATGGCAAGAACCTGGATGCCATGCTCCAAGATGATTGTTGTTAAGCCGTTCATTACCGAGATAGACCTCGTGCAATTTAGTTGAAGAAATTTAATCTTTGTAGTATTAACAACACCAGTAGAATTTCCAGTAATTGGTGTGTTATTCATAACACGTTTTTGATCTAACTACCTCCAAGGCTTTCAAGTACTCCTGGCATTTAGTATAGCGGTAAGAATAAGTACAACTTCTCTTACGTTTTCTGCAGTTTGGACAATCAGGCGGTTTATCTTTGGTGGGGCATTCATGAAAATTATGACCAACAAGACCATAATGGCCACATGTTTACTTTTCCAGAGAGCATATGCGTGCAGAATGTCCGTAGCCTAGGCACGATGGTATATTCTTTAACAGAATGCGAGGTCCAACCCAAGTAGATCCTATGACTGGACAAAAGCATTTTTCTTATTTTGCCAGAGACCTCAAGGATCCAATTCATGCTTGGTTTGTTTTGCGTTGATCGTGTTGAAATCCTGGGCCGAACCTGTTGTTTCATTTCATTCATGGTGAAACCATAATAATTATTATTATTATTATTATTATTATTATTATTATTAATAGCCATATAGTACAAGGAAGCCTGAGGCTTATGCTGCACCAGCCAAGAAAAAAAAAAAAAAATTTCTGAGTTACCCTTAGAGAGAGAGAGAGAAAAGTAGAAGGGAATCACCAAGAAAGAGAAGAGTGATGATATCCAGCTCAGGACCCTGGGTGTGCCAAGCCCATACTCACTAGATGTGAGCCCCTGGGGATCTTTGAGATTTTTGTGGTAAAGATCAGCAAGAATATGTAAAATATCTGCATTTTACCTATCATTCGCCTACATCCCAATACTTTTGTCCTGTACTTTTAGGGAGAAGAAGTGTTTGATCATTTCATCGCATTAAAAGAAACTGTAACTATTGAAAACAAACTTTTAAGGCGAAACCCTAATCTGATAACTGCAGTGTAGATTGTACAATCAGTTCTTTTCGCAGAATTTGGATTCCTGGGTTCGGAGATTGTGAACTCTCACTCCGAACAAACTTGAGTTTCGTTTTCACGCGGTTGCAACTTCCCTTCTGTTGCTGATTTAACCCCCCCCCCCTGAATATTAGTTCCTTTCGAAGAAATTAGATTCACAAGTCCATAGATTGTGAACTGCGAACAAATAGGAGGTTCGTTTTCATATGGTTGTAACTCCCTCTCTGTTTTGGTCCCCAGTTATCAGCCCTCAAGATTAGTCTTCCCCCTCCCCACAAGAACAAGCACCGGATCAATGGGAGTGTGGGAAGTGTATATGAGAAGGGACCTATATATATACAGGGGAGGACAGAGACGAGGAGAGACAAAAAAGAAGTCTTAGAACCTGTGTAGGAGTTATGCCAGTCTTCGAGAGAGAAATAAGTGAGGGAACGACGAAAGCTAAGACCATCACTACAACTATACTTTGACCACCAGCCGAACTGATTGGAACGATACAGTGACCGTTCGAGATATAGTGGACAGAGTCATTCTTTATACTGGTAAGTTTTATCTTATCCTTGCCCTCTTTTAATACATAAGCATTCTTCTTCAATAATATAATTGTTATTGCAATGCATCATGACCATTGTCTGTAAATTAGAGTTTAACTTGGCTAGTTTGTTCTTAATGTTGCTACACAACAGCCAATTGTTATATATCTCTGCACTCCCCAGGACTTGGACTGCAAGCTAGAGCTGAGCAAGGTACCATAGAAGAATCACACGAAGAATGTAAACATATAACTAACTCACATCACTAGCTAGCGGCACATAAGGTGTCTTCCCATTGCTTATTAATGTTAAGATTGTAAGAAAAGATGTTCTGTACAGGGATACTCAACTGAAAAGATGTTTCGTTTGAGTATCCCTGCCTCAGACATTCTCTTGCTGCACGTTAACCATAACATAAGTTTTAGAATAAAGAACTATTATTGCAGCACTTCAAGATCCAACTATAACAGATAGGGTCTTGTAGTGAATAACACAATGCTTATCGAAGCTACCGGTTCGATTCCCCACTCGGTTGAATAGATCTTTAGGGCTCGAGATCATTGTCTTATTAAAAAGGTCACTCGGCAGTCACGTAAGTTCATTGGTGTTTTCTGGAACATGCTTCAATTAAGATTTTATAGCTTCCAAACCATTCCCGGTACTTAGGTAGATTGCGTGGCATTTCGGGTATACAGAAGGATAAAGCCCAGCCCGGAATAGCAATGAATTTCCCCAAAAACACAAATATAACAAATATCATCAATCTTCACATCTTTATTAATGTCATATATGACAATCGTTGGCCCAAATTTCTTTGGAGTCTCGATTTTGAGTCCACTTTCCTTCAATTTGGAGCAATTTTTAATCTTATCTAAGTCGTCCGATGTTGCAGCTTCAATAAGCACCCCAGTAGCACGAATCTTTCGCGTGAACCTGATCTTGACATCCCTAATTTCAGGGGTATGTTTTGTTTTGATTTCTTGTCGTACTTCCTCACTTGTGGTGAGCTTCCTTCAGTGGCCGTTATTAATATCACGTGTTGTTCCGATCCCCTAACAGGGCTAGATTTCTTGGCAGCATGAGTAGGTGTATACAATCCAGTGGCCAGGGCATAAGTCAAAGTTGATATTGCTGGCGAGGCAGAGGAAATAGGTCTTTCCTTTAAATCTTTCTGCAGTTTACTAAGCTGGAACTGCTTTTCATCCAGCATGCCTTTCATTCTTTCATTTTCGAGTAAAAGATTCATCATAAGTTGCTCCATACCAGTCCATATATCTTGTATGTCCGCTATAACAGGCTTAATAAACCTACCACCTTCATTCAGAATATCTGCAAGTGCAGCATACAAGGAGAAAACTTGATCAGAGTTAAGAGCCCAGGGATTGGGTACTACGTGAATGATTTCCATCAACAACAAGAGAGCCAACTTGAGCACTAGCTCCATCAGCAAGCAATGATGAAGCAGGAGTGTCCATAAGAGGAAAGTCTTTAGGGTCCAGCATAGCAAGCTCAACCCTTGGATCAGCAAAATCAGAAGTCCTAGGAATGTCGTCACTCGATCCTTCAATCACTTGAGAAGGAATCAGGAGAGGTGGAAAAGTATCCACCGAGTTATCAGATTTACGTGGATCCATTATAGAATCATGGATAATATGATTCTATTATTTTTAAATATTTTTTCTACGTATATCTTTTATACATTTCGCTACAAATGTTACATTTTCAAGGTAATGAAGTTTTTTTTTTGTGCGCCACTGTAATTCTAGGGGATATGGCCAAAACCTGTCATGCAATGACCTTTTTTTCTTTGGGACACTCCGTCTGTATGTACTCTTTTCAGCATCAACAAAGAGATGGTCAGTTTTCCAAAAATATGTGAAGGGTCTTTCTGCAAAGCCTCTCTGTGAAACAAGATAGGAGTGTCGAATTGCAAAGTGTGAAGGCTTTAAGGTATCAAGTTGCTGATTTCTATTATGTGCGTTCCAAAAGCGCATCATGGAAATCAGCAGAGGATGAAACATCAGAAGATGCCCAAGTAAGGAGTGAAGCTGAATCAAGGAATTCAAGTTTCTTGTTTCATTAGCATTTTGGCATGATTTAAATTAAATTATACGTAACTCAACTTAATAACTTAATTGCATATTACAAAAAAAAAAAAAAAAAACATTTCCTTTGAAAGAAACTATCAAACAATTCCTCACAGAGTTTAGCTTATGAGTCTATGACTTCGGGTTTCAATAAAACCGGAACACTCTTACATTCCGAAATGGGCCGCTACTTTCAGTTCTGTTGCACTCAGGGTTTCCTCCGTGACAGACAGGCTTCTCAAATCCGTTTCAAATCTTTCTGACTGTCTATCACTTCTTCGGGGATTTTTGGACTGGGCACTCCTTCCACGTAGATTTCTCTACTCACATATCTGCATACCTGGCTCACTCTCCATGGTATCGCATCTAGAAGCACTTGGAGCTTCTTAAACGTTCTTAACTTCAAAAATTCATCATGCGATTTCATTGCTAGACATGCCGATCACCCGACGACTGGACTCTCCCTCTCTTCCATGTATATTTCGTTGGACTACCTTTATAACAGAGTTCTCCTTCCTTACTTCATCTTCAACCCACAACCCACGGCTCTCACTCCCAAACTCACATCCGAACTCTTTTTCCTCAGCAGTTTTGGAACCTCCTCCCACAGGACTCTTAACCAATCCTTGGTTAACCTTGCTTAATTACCCGTGTTCATGTGAGCCCATTGTTAACCCTTAGTAAACCCATTCTCGCCTGTTTGCAAAAGACCATTCCTTCCCTAATATGGGCCACTGTTTTGTTTACTCTCAGTTCACCCTCTTTGTACTTGTTATTCTTGTCTACATTTAACTGCTATTTTAATTCACGCATTTATAACCACCCCATTTCTAAATCCAGTAATTTTCAAACCTTAATATCTACCATATTCAAATTAAATATTCCAAACTTAATATTTACCATATTCAATATATAAATTGAATAGGGTAAATTTATAAATTTAATTATATAAATTTATTTAAATAAATAAATTCATTAAATATATAAATTTAATACTCAAACCTCAATAAATCCCAATTTACGCTCCCCTTCATGCATTTAATTCAAAAAAATATTTCCATTATATTTGGAAAAGAATACTCTTACAGTTCCATTGCTGATGTTTTTAAATCTCCTTCTACTAAACCGAACTCGTTTCTGGGCCGGTCATCAGTTCTGTGGTCGTCGAGGATGCAAGAATTAATGTCAGAACTGAGGCAAGCTTCATCGTTTTGATTTAGGGCTTCAATCAGGGAGATCCAGGTGCGTGTCACCCCTGCTTTCCCAAAGGTCTGTCCCTCACCCAATCCACTTAATGACTTTTTTTTTTAAATCATTTTTCCATTAGAAAGATTGGGACCTTAAACCATCTTAATGCCAATAACCCTCTAGGCTCTGATGGTGATTGCATCTCCAATTCCACCCACCATATGCAGCCAAGTATTCAATGAAAGGGTATAGTAATCACATGCGGTTGTTAGGGGTGGATTGGTTGTCACAAAGGTATTCGCGAGTTATATTTGTAGCTAAGGTACAGATGAAGGCCGATCAGTGTAAGTATCATAATCTACACTGTGCTGCCACTTTTTTAGGTACACCCCTGTTTTGCACACAAATGGTTTGTCCCACAACGTTGCAAGTCACATGACCACAGTTGTGGATATAAATGCAGCAGAACAACCTTTCTAGTATCAGTTAAGCGTACAAACAGTAGCAAGAATGGGGAAAAGGAATGATCTAACAGACTTCCAATGTGGCATGGTAGTAGGTGCAAGACGTGCTGGACAAATCATCTCCGAAACGGCAGTTCTCCTGAACTTTTCGCGCACCACAGTTTCAAGGGTGTATCGAGAATGGTGCAATGAACAGAAAACATCCTTTCAACGGCACACGTATGGAAGAAAATCGTTTGTTTATGAGAGAGGTAAGAGGAGGATGGCTAGAATTGTGCAAGCAAACAGACGGGCCACAATGTTGCACATCACGTCAGAATACAACCTTGGTGTGCAGAACAAAATATCGCAACCGACCACTAGTCGCACTTTGTCGCAAATAGGCTACAACAGCCGACGGCCATATCGCGTACCTTTGTTATCAGTGAAGAACAAGAGAGCACGCCTCCTGTGGGCACAGCAACACCAGCACTGGACTATCGAGGATTAGAAAACAGTTGCTTGGTCTGACGAGTCGAAGTTCCTGGTGCATCATGTTGATGGAAGGCTCAGAATTTGGCGAAAACAATATGAATCCATGGACCCATCATGTGTGAAGACTACTGCGCAAGGTGGTCGAGGACAGTTTTATGGTGTGGGGAATGTTTTCTTGGCACACGCTGGGTCCATTGATATCCATAGATTCACGTCTGAATGCCACGTCGTACCTAAACATCGTTGCTGACCAAGTGCATCCGTTCATGTTGACAGTTCATCCTCAGTCAGATGGTTACTTCCAGCAGGACAATGCGCCAGTGCACTAAGCCCGAATCACTATGGAATGGTTCCAAGAACATGACGATGACTTTTCTTTGCTGCAGTGGGCCGATCAGTCCGCAGATCTCAATCCTATTGAGCATCTTTGGGATGAGCTGGAAAGGGCTGTTCGCTGCAGGTCTACACCTCCGTCGAACCTCAAGGAACTGTGTGACACACTCATGTCTGCATGGTACTCCATTCCTGCACAACGTTTTCAGCATCTTGTTCAACGCATGCCTAGACGAATTCAGGCTAAAGAAGGCTCAATACATTACTAGGTAGATGTACCTAATAAAGTGGCAGCATAGTGTATGTAACTGTGGGGGGGATGTAAGAATGATTTATATATATATATTTTTTATTTATATATCTTTGTATCCTTTAGTTTAGTTCCCATATTTAAACAACTCCCCTTTTTTAGTACTCCCCACTTGGGCATCTGACTATTATTTCACAGAAAATTCTAAGTTCAAGGGGAAAAGCTCTTAGATGTATTTAATTCCCTTGGATAGGCTTGTGCTCAGAACAACAAAAGACACACACAAATGTTGTATAAAAAAAATCAGTTTATTATACATATTTACATGAGCATATTAAAACCAAAAAAAATTGAATTCATACATAAGACAACATGATTTAGTCTCACCTACATGTGTATTCTTTATATATATCATATATATATCATATATATATCATATATCATATTATATATATATATATCATAATCATACATCAGGTAAAATCAATACCAGCTGATATCAATCCCTTTCTTTCTAGATATATTTTACCCTGCATCAATTAAATACCATTAGTAAAAATTATCAATTCCATTCTATCCCTTTCTACATGTCATATATCCAACATTCTAAATATCTTATATCTAATAAATTCCCCCCTTTTTAATGTTCTTCCTTCCTGATTCTTCCCTAAACTATCTTTACAATTAGGTATTTCTAAAGTCCTGCTGACCAATTTACTGGGTTTCTAGAGTTCTTGGTGTGTGTGAAGGTACTACTACAATCTAGCCACTTACTTGTAGAACTCGGTGGGGCGTCATCTTTCATCCTTCCTATCAGGTACAGCTTATCTTCACCGTCTGGGGCGGCGTCTTACTATTCTCGAAGAATTTGGCACGGGTAGTAGGGCTGCCAGGCAGGTTTTGGCTTCATTTATTCAGCCCGCTTGATGCACTTCTCCTGTTCTGGAATGGCTACTCTCATGTCGGTCGGGGTTCCGATTCCATCCGATCCAGCACTTTGCTTTCCAAGATTTCAGGAATCTTGGTCTTTAACGGCTGATTTGATTCTACCTTTTTCTTGTGAGAGACTGGTTTATCTTTCACATATTTCTTCCCAACTCCTAGACCTTTCCAAAGAGCCAACATTGACTATGTTCCACTCAAAAAAAAAAACTCTGACTGACTTTCTCAACGACTAACACATTCTTACTAGCACCGACCAAACAAAACTCAACTATGTGTTCCTAAACCATTTCCCTCATACAGACAAAAATCTCAACTTAGTGCCCTAAACCATGTTTACTCACCCCACAAAAATCTCAACTTTGTGTGTCTTTCCAATCCTTTCACTGCCTTTTTCCTTCATCTTAGTCCCGATTTTGCCACGCCTGTTCCCAGTGATTTCTTCCAATGTTATATCTCCTTTCGGATTTTATCTCATTCCATTTGTTGGAAAACCCCTTATTCGGCCGGCCCAGTAGCACGTGATCAATACTCCCCTTGTTTTTTTACAACCTGCTGGATCTGCGGCCATCCGGTGTGCCGTTTGTCCAAAAACAACTCTATCCCTCTCATATAACGCCTTGTCTCCATAGCGTTCTAAAACCACAAAAAGTGACATTAGTGACCACAGCATCTATATTTGGAAACTTGTGTGTGCTGCTTAAGAACCGACTTCCGGTTTTCAGTAAATTTCCCCTACTATTTCGACCCTGCATAAACATTAACTTGTTTGTCGCGACAAACCCCGCCGTAGTATTCTCCGTCTATTCCCTGCTTACAAAGGAAGTTAATGCTAATGGCTCTGTTTTTATTTCTACTACCCACTAATTTTATAATTCTTACTGAACAATTCTTATTGCTGAAACTGACGCCATTGCCATCTTATCCTACTAGCGGCAGAATCCCACAAGGAAAACTAACTTCCAAAGTCTTTATAAAAAAAATTTTTTTTTTGTAAGATTTTCAAATCTTACATAACACTACCTCACGTTTCTTTCACACCAGTTAAATTCGCCATCGTTCCTCCTCCTAACAATTCTTTTGTTCTCATTCAGTAGCACCCCTCGTATTTATGCCGTCATTAAACTTGTCACTTTCTGCTTGCATCACATTCTTACTACTCAACCCTTCCGTAAACTGCACGAATTTTTTCTCAAATCCATCCATTTGTCTTTCTAAATTTTTAATAATCCTATTTTCCTCCTCATTCCCATTATTTGTGCAGTCAAATATGAGGTTCTCTGAGCAGATCATGCTGTTTGCCAGGATGTTTTTTTTTAGACATCGGTATATGGAAAACTTATCAGATTCACCTTTCACCAGGCCATTACGAAACTTCAAGTTATTTACTTCATTCTTGTTGCAAAAGAAATTTAATTTAATTAATCAATTTTTTGCGCAGTTACTTATCGAAATTGGTGTTCTGCAATCTGTTTACAATAGTGCATGGCAGGACAATCCCTTTTTGTCCCTGGATCAAAGGAAGCTGTCATTTGCAACCATTGAGCTAAAACAAGAAAGATGCGTCTTCAGATTTTGTCCCTGGGAAGTCACCCAAAGAGCTCGGATCTGCAGATACTTGGCTCTTCTTGATTCTTCTATTCTCTGCACCCTACATTACCTTTTAAATGAACGAATTTTTGTTTTTTGATTTAGGTAAATCTTTCCTCGATATCCAACCATTTAATTGATGTTTTAATTTATTACTTTTATTGAGTAACAATAAAAGGAGCGAGGCAGCCGAGTTCCAAGGGCACTCCACAGGAGGTAAGCAGTGACTCGTATTGCATGCAGTGACCTAGGTTTCCTGTACTTTGAAATGCATGATACACTTTTCAAGGTCTTCTTATAGACTTTGTACTAAAGATTAGTTATATCAAACGATGACTTGGAAAAGTGTGATTGCGCACTATTAAGATTTGCATCAATAGATTTGCAATGAATAAGTTTTCAAAGAATAATGAAAAAAAGGTGTTGTTGTGAAATTGTATAGCATTTTTAAGATGATGAAGCTCAGCTTTTTTTGGGGGGGTTGGGAGGGTTGTCACTATGAACAAAATATGTATGCAGCACTTCGATATTGAAACAAAAGAAAATCGAAATAGTGGAAGGATCCTCTTCTCCCCTACTAAAAAGTTTTGAGTGCCCAAGTTGACTGGAAAGTCATGGTATCCATCGTTTGGGATGCAGAAGATCGGTACGCTCAGCAGGTTAGAAGAATTCTAACCTGCTGAGCGAGTATTATTCTAACATGCTGAGCTTCACTTCCTTGCCGAAAAGTCAGACTTTTCGGCGAGGAATTGAAGCTCAAGAGGCGCAGGATATCCATACGAGGAAAACCATCTTGCATCAAGACATTGCACCGGCGCACACAGCGTTTGTAACTCGAACCACAGTAACTGCGTGACTGTGAGTTCGAGTTGTTAGAACATTCGCCATACTCTTCAGATTTCGTTCCATTCGACTATTGGGCCAATCATTCAACATGAACAACACTAAACTGTGCTACCACTTTGGGTGATGACTAACAGATTTTTGAGGACTGAGTTCTTCTGGTTCATTCAATGTTTTCTGGAATATGAGTCCAGCGCATCCCGTTGTTCTAAATTTGTAAATTCAATGTGTTGTGGTCTTTCGATATTTAAAAAAAGTTTCTTCACCAAATGCATGATGTTTATTCGACTATCCTCCATTTTTATTGAAGCAGTGCCCTCACTGCAATGGCTGAAAAATGGCGCCACTTTTAAAATTTGTGTTTGCCCGATCCTGTATAAGAAGAAGCAAGGATTTAACGAAGGACGTCTGCTGGGTAGCACAGTGGTATCGTCACCGTCCTTCCCACACCGGGTGGAAAACGCCCCGGTTCGAATCCCGTCGATGACGCAAGGAAATTTAATGGGCTCTTTTCACTCCGTGGCTGAGTTAGTCAGTTTCATGATGTCATGTTACAAATGCAATTCCAGGTTATACGACCAACAGTTTAGGTGCCATTCTTAGGATCAAAGAGCGATTACACTTGTAAATAGAGATTAGTGGTTTGTTGAACTCACAATTGAGTCCACGATGGATCCACTCCCTATTAGAAGGGTGGAGACAAGCCCAAAAAGGTTCATTGTTTCCCCGTTCGGATCGTAAGACCCAAATATCTAAGTACACTTATTATTTTCTCACTTCTGGTGCAACCGGACTCGACTTATTGGTCATTGTCCCTGGTCTGTTATTTGTATTCATTATTTCTTTATTAGTTTTTCGGCTTTGAACAAGGAGAAAGAAAAAGAAAACAGAAACGGTATTTAAAACAAACGACATAACAAGTTTAATGAGCGTAAAACAAAATTTGCATAATCAGGAGGAGATGGGCAATGGTTTTAGCAGTAATTTCTTCAGCATTTCACACATGAGTTTGATTTCAGCTTCAACCGTGTACCACACAGGGCGAGGTCTCTACACAACTAATAGAGAATCGATTGCAAATTATTTTTCATCGTGATCAATGATTACAATTGATATCTTTACGACTAAAGGGGAGTTTCCATTAAAGAAAGGATATAAATGGAACCGTGGGCCGATACATTTGTGAGGGAGGTGCTACGAGTGTTTAAGTCTCTCGTGGGATAATTTAGTGTCGTTAATTAACCAAAGAGCCATAAAAAGCTTACCAATCAAACGTGGCTTCAACTGGAACCTGGAAAGGCGTGCATCCCTCTCATTCAATTTTGGGATTCGTTATGATTCGTCAAAATTATACACCATTTAAATGGTGTATAGTTTTGATTTTGGGGAATTGTTGCTAAAATCTCCTGATTCATTTGTAATCATTGATACCCGTTTACAAGTTGAAAATACTGAAGGTATACAAAATGGTGTACCATATTGGGTTTTTTTTTCCTTCTTTTACTGACAACAAATTGTCAGTCCTTTGACCTAGAGGGTCCTTTTGATTTAGAAAGTACGAAAACAATTTTGATACACAGTTTTCTCTCTTTCGGAAAACACCAACACCTTCTTGACACACATTTTCTTCTTCTCTTTTCGTGAAGCACGATTCGGTCTTCAACTGGTCCACTTCATCTCTGTGGTCTGTTTTTCTGGTATAACATCGTTCACCTGAAATGATTTTTTGATGGCGGTGAGAGTCCTTAACGTCCGGTCTGCTCAATTGGTTAGATGGTAGCATAATGAGTGCAGACACGTACCTCGCTGTGGTACCTCACCTTACTTCAACTCATTGTCCGTTCACATGTAAGAAAACAAGGTGTAACATTACTATTCCATATCAGGTTAAGTCATCAAGTCTTTCACATACTACATATCAATTGATTCCAAAAAGTAATTACTAGTAATGTTATTCTTAATTCCCTAACAGATTATATCATGATATCTTGTAGAATAAAATAAAATTATCTTGCCAACTCATATTTTCCAATTCTATTCAAGATACATATACTAGAATGTAAAAATTAAAAGTATACACATCTAATAACATTTATCTATATGCTAAACTTGCATTGGTTATATGATTATTTTTAATCTCCATCTCTAAGATATACCAAAGATATATACCACAAGAGTTCAATTTGAATAATATATCTCAATTATTACACTCAGGTAATGATTGCATCAATATTCCTTTACCAACCTGAAAATTCCTCTAACGCATCATCCTAGGGTTTGGAGATATGGTTGTTGCATTTAGGATTTAACTACAATTTTGGCTTTTGTCGATCTCCTCTCTTTGCTGAACGAGGTGATCAATAGTTTCTCTTCCCCTTCCTCTATTAATGATTTGCGATTATTGTTTAGTGAAATTACCGGTCATAGCCCGGATAGTTTAATTAGTAGAGACATCCGTGACTGGTATTAATCTCCCATATTCCTCTCCTTCTATTGGAGCTAAGTATGTGTTGATGTACCTAGGCGTTTATATCAGAATAATCTTCTTCCTCACAACAACATTTCATAAACATTAAAATTCCAAAACCAACAATAACTAGAAGATCACTGGCTACTGCTACTACTTTGCTATAAACTCAAGATTTTCCTTCTGCTGACTCGCTGTTATTGCTACTTCTCTCATTACTCATTCGTTGATAGGATGAAAAGTGTACTGGCCAAAGATGTCTGACATGGCCCTTATAATGATTGACGTGACACGAGTATAACTTGTATAATTGTAAACTTTGAAGTCCCATTGAAATTTTATCTGAATCGCTTGCTTGTTCAATGTCCATTACCAATTGCTGAATGGCGGCACATTCCTAATCATACAAGGAAGATGCAGCATCTCGTCGAACTCAGCAACATGATTCAGTTTACGATGAACCAGAGGTGGTCCTGAAATGAATACAAGACAACTGTCCTGAATTACAGAATATGGAAGATTATAAACATGACATTCGTATTTTCCCATCTTTGATTCTTGAAGGTTGTCATTAATTAATTCCTATGAATTAGTGGTGTTTAGGATCTTCCTATCCTTTTTCCAAGTAATTTCTGTTTGTGGTTTTGCATGAACAGGACAGGGCTGTTGTGTATCATTTAGTTCTGATAAAAATTATGGTTTATAGGTGATATTAATGTGGTATGACTGGAGTGAAAATCCCAATTCGTTTTCCAAGACACAAGTAATTACATAAGTCATCTCCAACGATTTTTGGACTGTTCACAAGTTGCAGTGCTTTGGGCTTGTATTTTACTATAAATATAACTTTGGAGTGTCGAACTTCCATCAATGTATGATGTTCTGTAACACACTTAAGGTTTTATCATTCCATGAATCGTTGACCACGTTCATGTTCCATGCCAAATCTACGAATGTTGTTTTGTCTGAAGAGTTTTCACGCTCGGTAAGCGTGACATCTGAAATCACTACTTGTTGATTCCAATCCTTCCAGAAAACACTTGGCGATGGTTTACCTGAAACAACACAAATAAGTAACGGTCCTTTTCCTTCCGTGAGGTTAAAATGGGTGCCTTCAATGATGTAAGGAGGATCTGGAAGTACTAATAGTGTCAGAAAAACTCTCCATGAGGTTATCACTCTTCCAGAGTTACTTTGCGGTAGAACTAGTCTTCAGTTCAATAGGTTTGATCTCAAGGTTATAAATTCTCTTAGCTGTTGATCCAACTTGACTATATCATGACCAAATTCCAACATGGTATCCTTCTTCCAAGGATTTATTGTTCCTAAAACAATGAAATTTTCTCGCTGGTTTCACGTACTACTACAAGGTAATATTACTGACTGTCCTAGGATTACTGTCCGATTTATTGGCTGCAATACAAAGATATTATCTACCATTGTGGATCGAACACATATTTGGAGAAATCCGAGAACTACAAAAGTTTCTTCCTTTATCTTCGCTTTCTGTCCTCTTGAGAGTATTATGATGGCCGCACCTATACAATAGATATATCATTCTTTAGGAGTTTTACACAAAGGATACTATAATAATAATGTACTATATTAGTATAAAAGGTTGGAAAAGTGTTGGAATCATCTATTTTATTCTTCGCTTAACGGAAGATTTGAAGTGATCGCCATGATCGCATTTGTGGATGACCTTACTGTTCTTGTACAGGAAAACTCAAGGAGATCTTTGAAGGTTACAGCCAATCACATACTGCAGGAACTTTCACTTGGTCTGAAATATATAAACTCCAGGTCTCAACGTCTAAAACATCTCAGATGTTGTTGAAGGGTAAACTAGACAGGGAGCGTTCTCCATTGATCAAGTATTGAGGGCAGTTCATTAAGTATAATTCTACAACTAAGTATTTAGGCATCTATCTTGATGACACCTTAAGTTTTCTGCCTCATGTAAGGTACATAAAAGAAAGGTGAAAATCAATTCTAGCAAGATTGCGATTAGTAACCAGAAAGGAGTGGGGTATGAGAAGTCACTCTCTCAGACTATATTACAATTGTGTCTTTTTGTCTATTATTACCTATGGTGCCAGTTTTTGGGACTATAGAGCTACTAAGTCTGCTCTAATTAAAACGTTGTTACAGGCCCAGCGTGCTACCCTCCTGATGATGTCTAGAGCACGTAAGAGTACACATCTGTTGTGATCTTACAGGTTCTGTTGAGAAAACTACCAGTATATTAAGAGTTCAAATAGAGATATACGAATTATCATCTGAAAAAAGCACACCCTATTAATCTTTGGAAGATGTGCAGCTGGATTTGAATGTTTCTTTGGCTTCTGAAAGGATAAAACTGAGTTCCATCTACATTGAAAAGTGACAGACAGATTTGAATATCTCAGATCTTGGTAGCGAAATGAGAGGAATTTTACCTTTAGTTAGAGAGTTCAAGAAGCAAGAATTTTTATGGTTTTCTCCAGGATTGCACGGAACATTCCTGCGGTCGGGTCATGGCAGCATTAATAGTAAACTGTTTAAATTGAGACATTGTCTCTTAAAGCACTTTGTCTGTGTGGGGCTGAAGAGAACGTGGATCATATCTTACTTGATTGTCACTACTATTTGTACTATAGACAAGAACTTCAACTTATTGCAGGACCTTGAGGTTGTCACAGACATTCTCTCAGATATGCCAGACAAGCTGTACTTGCTACCTGGGAGTCTAAAACGCTGATGGAACTGATATTCGGGTGACACTCAAGTCAAGTGGACCCAATTTCGGCGAAGTCCGGCGGTCTGTGACAGCCAAATCCTCTGCTTGCACCTTCACGATGGTGGGACTGTTAGTAATACTGGATATAACTTCCATGCACAAGTACATGGTGGGTGACCACCAAGGTGTGAACCAACGTAAGCAGGGGTCGAGGTGTGGTACCCACACCACATGGAGGAACGCCGCCCCTCTATGTTACCAGGCAGTACTAGGTGGTAGATGACTCTCATCAACCGGTGCAATACCACCACTTTGCTTATTGGAGGCTTGAAGTGGTGGAACCCATGTTTAGTCTCTAGAGCTAAGTTCCGGTCAACCCTTCCCTATCTCTTCCATCATGCAGTATGATTGATGACTTTTGAGGTTATGATGAACGTCGTGGCGAGATCCAATATTCCTTACATTTCGAGGGTACAGCTCTAAAACGGTGTTTGCAGGAAGGCCGCTAGTTAGTACACCGGACCGAACCTATTGGTAACTCTATAGGAGGCTTCCGGATCAGCTAGTGTATAATCTTGCTGCCTCTACTTTGCCAGATAGTGACTGGAGGGAGTCCGAGTAGTGTGTATAAGGGGAGCATTGTCGAGGCCATGTTATGTCAATGATCTGGGTATATTCTTACCACGCGTACGCCATATCCAAAAATTTCATTACTTCATACAGCATGTCCCACTCACTTTTTCTTACTATTGGATACACCATGATTTGTCAAACTAATAGAGCAAGCTTATCTGCGAAAAGATCTAAACTTTCCAAGCACTTCCTAATTCATTTCACAAATATACGTGGTCTCAATTCTAATCTCAACGATGTCCATTTCCACTTGCAGTCTTCCAAACCCCATGTACTTTTTCTGACTGAATCTCAGTTATCCGTTGATTCAACTACTGCTCATCTCAGATACCCAAATTATTCACTGTATGATTCCTTTCGCTCAAAGGTGGTACTTGTGCATATGTCCGTTCTGATATTCCCTGCCAGAGACTTGGCAATTTGGAATCTCCTCTCTTTGATCTTCTCTGGCTTAAAATCTCTCTACCTCATTGTGTCAAATTCATCTGTTCTCTCTACCGTTCTCCCAACTCCACTAATCACTTGGAGCTCTTTGACTTCCTCTCTTTGCAACTTGACTTTCTCCAGTCCAACTTTCCTAAGAGTGAGGTAATTTTCCTTGGTGATTTTAATGTTCACAACTCCAGCTGGCTTCCGTTTTCTAGTCACACCGACCCAGCAGGTCGAGATGCTGAGGCTTTTGCAATTACTAATGACCTTGCACAGATTGTTCATTTACCAACAAGAATACCGGACATTCCTAATCATACAGCCAATACGCTTGATCTTTTTCTCACAAAAAACCCTTCTAAGTACACGGTCGAAGTGAGAGGTCCTTTAGGCACTTCAGATCACAACTTGGTGATTGTCTCTTCTCCAATGGAACCTTTATCTCATGGCTATTCCCAACCTCGGGTTGTTTGGCATTACAAGAATGCAAAATGGGATGACCTGCGAGACTTCTTTTCATCTTTTCCTTGGTCGGATTACTGTTTCAAAACTTCTGATGTCAACGTTTGCTCAGGTCGTGTCAGTGAAATTATTCTTGCAGGAATGGAATCCTTTATCCCACACTCCACTTTAAAATCTCGTCCTTTATCTAAACCTTGGTTTTCCAATAAATGTGCTAAGACTGTTCAAGAGAAGAATGTTGCATATCGTAATTGGTTTGTTTCTAATTCTTCAGTTTCATTTTCTGCCTACACCAAAGCTCGCAACAATTGTAAAGCAGTTATTAATCAGTCCAAACTAGAATTTGAACAGGCTAAGAGTAGAAAACTTGCTTCTTGCCTAATGGTAGCCGAGCATTCTGGTCTCTTGCCAAAGCTATTGGCCGCAACTTTTGTCCATCTCTGCTCCCACTTCTGTCTAAACCAGATGGTTCTGTTGTCACTTCAGCCAAGGATAAAGCTGACCTACTAGCATCCCATTTTTCTTCCAGCTCATGTATTAACGATTTTGGTAAAACACCTCCCACCATTCCCAACACGCTCCATTCAATGTCTCCTGTGGTCTTCCGTCAAAAGGATATCAGAAGGATTTTGATGAATCTTGATGCTAAGAAAGTTCCAGGTCCTGATAGTATTTCTCCGCTTGTTCTCAAAACCTGTGCTCCTGAACTTACTCCTGTTCTTTGTCGCCTTTTCTCACTTTCTTATTCCAAAGGTGTATTTCCTTCTGCTTGGAAATTTGCTCATATCCAGCCAGTTCCTAAAAAGGGTGACAAATTCCTCCCATACAATTCTCGTCCCATTGCAATAACTTCTACTCTTTCTAAAGTGATGGAGAAATCAATTAACCGCCATCTCTTAAACTACCTAGAAACCTTCCGTCTGATCAACGATCGCCAGTATGGATTCCGTCAGTGTTGATGCACTGATGATATTCTGGCTTATGTTACCCATTTATGGAGTAATTCAATGGAAAAGTTCGGTGAAACAGAAGTAGTTGCTCTTGACATCTCAAAGGCTTTTGATCGTGTTTGGCATAAAGGTCTTCTAAACAAGCTTCCATCTTATGGTTTGCCAACTGTTTTTAGTAATTGGTTATCCAGTTTTCTCTCTGATCGCTCACTGAGGGTGATGGTAGATGGCTCTCTGTCTTCTAACTTCTCCACTAATGCCGGTGTCCCCCAAGGTTCAGTTCTTTCCCCCACTCTTTTCCTCTTGTATATTAATGACCTTCTTCAATTGACTGGAAAACTTCAATTAACTAAAAAACTTGATTTTCTCTTTCGCTCTCGGCGTTAGTTTTCTTCCAAACAGCTGCTGACTCTGTATAAATCGCAAATCCGCCCTGCCATGGAATAGTGTTCCCACATCTGGGGTGGTGCCCCCAAAACCTCTCTCAGGCTTCTTTATTCCATTCAGAAGAGGGCAGTTAGGTTAATTAATGATTCATCTCTAACAGAGTCTCTCCACTCGCTTTCTCATAGACGTACTGTTTCTGCTGAATGCCTCTTCTACAGATACTTCCATGGGCACTGTTCTTCTGAATTGGCTTCTATAATTCCCGCTCTCTCTTTCAGAACAGTCCGAACACGTGCCGCCACCAGGCAACATCCATTTACTGTCCAACTTCAAACCCACAGAACCAACTTTTCACCTTCCTCGTTTATTCATTCAACTGCCGTTTTCTGGAACAACCTTCCTTCATACGTATGTCCTGAAAATTACAGTCTATAGAAGTTCAAGTCCAATGTCAACAAATATGTTCTTTCGTCTTCTCAACCTCCAACCCAAGCACGGTACTAAGTACTATAGGTTCTAATACCTCTCGTGTTTGGGGTTCACATAAAAAAAAAAAAAAAGGTCTCTTCACTAGTGAAAATAAATCCTTACTTGTTCAATCTTTGGTTGCATTTAATGCTCTTAATATATTTGCTAAACGTATTTTCAAAAGGAGTGATGAATTTCGATCGGTTAACTCCTAAGATAGACTGTTGTTCCTGTGACTCTTTGTACCTCAGGTTTGGTGCACTGAAAAGTTACTTCTGACTACGACTCTCACGGTGACTACTTCTATTAAATGGTAACGATGTTTTGTTACATATTAGAACTACTTTCGGATTTCTACTGCCTCTGAAGTTTCTTCTACTGTATCCTTGATCCTTGAGAAAGCTACTCCAGTGGATTTTCCTTTTGAAGCCAACATGGACTTACTTGATCGTACATGGTGTATATATTTGTCAGTACTTAATCATGCCCTATTAATGGAGTGTGATGAGGCTGAAATTTGGTCCATGGACTTTGCACTCTTTCCTCAAAGAAGACAGGAATGTCCCTGACGAGCTTTCTTTGTTTGCTGATCCTGATACCAGGATGGGATTTTCGGTAAGATGCCAAGCGCTGGTCATAACAACAGAGCATAACGGAAAATTTACAACAAAACACTACACGCACATTACCGGATTTGGAGCAAGCCTCATCACAAAAAGTATAAAAGTGCCTAAGGGAGGACACCATGCGGTCCGCAACAATTTCACATAAATACTTGATTAGTATAAAAGGTACTATAATAGTGCTTCTCCTGCATATGGTTCCACATCATCAAGAGCTCTAGCCACAAATATAACTCAGCACGCCATTTCTCATTCATCTGGAATTTAAGATAATGCAACAATTTTAACGCATCCAGAATGAAAAAACAAAAAATAGTTCCAGAAGTGATAAATATCGAACATTCAACCAAAATAAGATGGCGGAGACGTAAAACTGTCATTGAAACAGATCGAACCAAAAAATAGTCAGCTGAGGAAGAAGGTGAATCTAAATAATCTAGTGGATCTCTTTTACCTTCTGAAAGACCTGCTTCAGAAAACAGCAGGATTATGAAAAGAAAATTAAGATATAGAAATGGACAAACATTCATCAGTGAAGAATTATCAGTTATTTCTCTTGACATGTGTGAGCCGCAAACTTTGTATCCGTCTCCACCAGACAAAGCAGTCTCGCCATCTCCACACTTTGATTCATCACTTTCTTCAAAGTATTCTGGACCACTGGAGGAACTTGAACAAAGTAGAAGGTAGTCACAAAAACCTGCTGTCTATCCACTTCCTGCTATGAGCGTAGCTAGACGCAAATGCGATCCTGTAACCAGATATCATCAATATAGAAAGTACTGGGATCAACATAAGCGTCCTGTCTGTGGTACTACATATAAATGGCGCGCAGGATACTCGTTATTTGATTCCCATCCGATTTTCCAGATATGGACTGCACTTAAAATTATTTTTACATCGGTGTTAATTTTTTTTTGTTTGGTCCTTCCACCTTTCCACTGTGTCTTTGAATCACGCCAAAGCATCTAGCGGTGACTGTCCTTCATTACCTTCCACATCTGAAATTCCGTCCACTATCAATGGTCTACTTTCTGTAACATCCTCGTCAGTCTCAACATTATCGGTTATATCATCGTCTTCGGTTGCTGATACTTCTAATTCACGAGTTGTCTCATCTGTGGTTAGTGATGCCTCACCATCTGTTAGGGTTTCCTTCTCTTTACTTAAGAAGATAATGGTTGGTTTGGGCTTTTCATGAGCACTTTTAATATCCAACCTTTCTGTTATTTGTCGTTTCTGGCGATCCTTACTTCTCAAGTTATTACTGTTTGTCGGTCTGTCTGAAGACGTCACTGAGTGTGGATACAGTCGTTGTTCAGCCTGCGTTCCCCGTTGCATTTCCTCAGACGGTAATGTGATTCCAATCCCAAAGAGCAATGCAATCCACTCACTGGAAAATTACCCTCCCAACTACCTTCTGAACTCGCTGGCAAAAAATTCTGGACACTATCATTCACAACCGATTAATGAAATATTTTCAGCACTTCATCGGCGACAACCAACATGGCTTCACCAGGGGCCAATCAACTACCACTAATCTTCTCACTATCTGGCAGCAGGTTCTAGACACCGTCGATATGGGAGCGTAGGTTGATGTGATCTTCACAGACCTAACTAAGGCTTTTGACAATGTCCCACACTATTGCCGAAAAACGAAGCCAGTATGGAATGCTTGACCCACTACTTTCCTGGTTGATGAGTTACATATCGTGTCGGAAACATAGGGTTATCATCGGATAGGAAATTTCAAGATAATTTATTCCATCAAAAGGAGTTCAACAAGGATCATCTCTTGGGCTTCTCTTATTCACCATCTCTGTCAATGATTTACCACAATTTGTAGAGGGAGGTGGTATTAAGATTTTAATATTTGCAGATGACATGAAACTTATTCAAGGATCAACAGTCAAGCTGATGCAGATAATCTTCAAGCTGTTCTCAACTCTTTTGCTAATTGGGTTGCTTTAAACAATCTGGAGGTAAATCCTAGGAAATGCAGCTCAATTTCCTTTGCAGGTTCGAGAAAATCAGTGATTTTAGTAAACCAATACTACATCAAGGATATTCCGATTATTGCCGATCTTAAAGATCTGGGTGTTACTTTTACTGCTGGATGTGGGTGATAAACATATTAGAAATATAAATGTTATAAATATTACTCCAAGCTAAAAAAACAAATTGGATTCATCAAATGGCAGACATATAGATTCATGGATCTTCAGTTCTTTGTGCTTTTATTCAAAGCAATTGTTCTCCCTATCCTAGAGTTTGCTGCTCCTACTTGGAACCCGCACTATACATATTTGATACAGCAAATTGAATGACTACAAATTAAATTCATCCACTATCTTTCCAGACTTGATTCCATGTTATACCACCGAATTTTCTACCCGAATCTCTGCTTTTATTTCAAGCTTCAAACTTTGGAAAGTCGGCGAACTGTTCTCAATCTAAAACTGTTGTGCCATATCTTCACTGGTTCAACCTACCTGCCTGATCTTTTATGCCATAATCTTCACGTTCCAGCGGTGGCTATGACACAGAAGACGATATTCCACATCAGTAACTCTAGGTTAGAGATATCCAATAATTCGTTCTTTAAAAGAACTATGGCTCTTTTGAACAAGTATGATCTGGATATGGCTGTGGACCGGAAACAGTTTCACAGAACTATGTGGAGCAAGTTGGCTAGTCGACAGTTGGGTTCAAGGTGAAAGTTATGATTAAATAGTGTGTATTCTTTATTTATTTACATGTTAATATACAATCTTTATACCTTCATGTATTTTCTGTTCTTTTATACACTTTAACTGGACCTACGCCTGTTATGTATATTATACGCTAAAAATAAATAAATAAATAATGACCGCTTAATTGATCTACTCGGCTCAAATAGAGATCTTGACATAGGTTTTGTCTGTAAATATGATTTGCTCATATGACTATGGAGTTCATCCTACCAAATTTCTTGGTCACTCTCCCCTTTCTCTTCTGCTGTTTCAGCTGAGGTTTTTCGTGGGCTCTTGTCTATTTGCTTAGGAGTGGTTAGCTCCTCGATTTCAGTTCTTATTTCCAAGATGGGTTTCTCTCAATAACTTTTGTTAGTCTATCCTTAGACTTATACAAGTGCTTAATTCTTGGTCCTATCTTTTGAAATGCTGTACTGGATCATTGGCTTGTAAAAGATTTTGAATCTGTTTATCGCTTGGCATAAGCAGATGATCTTATGGTATGCATACCAGGAAGATGTAGAAATAATTTGGAGGAACGAGCTAATGTTGTAGTGGAAGATCTGCAAAAATGGACTTCAATAAATAAGCTTAAAATATCAACATCTAAAACAAAGCTAACTGTTTTTAAGAAAAGATTCGATATTCACCGACCAGTCTCTATCAATTACGGGTATCTCTGGAGATCTTCTAGTCCCGTTTAAAATTAGTAAAGTGATTATTTGGAACAAGTTTGTTGTTGCTTGGCAAAACAGGTGGGATTCAAGTGATTCTGGTGAGGTTACCCGTCTTTTCACTAAGAATGCTAACTTCAATGCAGATAAGAAGAATTCTTCATTTTTCCCAAAATGTTTACGTCTTTTTAACTTACAGGACATGGATCTTTTAAAGAGAAACTGCGTAAATTTAATTTAGAATCAGATCCTTTCTGTACTTGTGGTGAAGTGGAAAACTGGTTGCATATTCTTGTTTATTGTCCTATATATGAAGTGGATAGGTCTTTGTTGTTTACTGCTGTACCTGAATTACGTGAAGATAATGCATCTCCTGAGCTTACAAGACACTTATAAAGCATTGCAGAACTTTGCATCTAGTGTTTTCCTGAAAAGGAAAATTATTATGAATCCATCTAGGCCGCAATAAATGTATAAATTTAATAATTTAAGTTAAATATGGTGATGTGAATATAATGTATTTTATGGTGTAACATTGTGATTCAACACATACAGAGCACTCACTAACACACGTCAAGCCCGTTTTATAGAGTGCTGTATACTTGCACAGTTAAACAAGGTGGAGATGGATTAGTTCTGGGAGCCACCATAGACAGGGTATACATGCACACATGGAAGGCTGCTTTATGTTACATGGATGGTAGCCTAGGGGGTGTAAGTAGCCTGATGCTTATAGACAATGGGACAACGTGATCTCTTTTAACTGGAATTCAAATAAAAATTGGCAATAGATTTACTAAGAAGGGCCAAGTGATCTAAGCCAGCAGTTTTCAACCTTTTTTGACTCGCGAATCCCTTTCAACACAGGGTGGTTGAAAGGGATTCGCGGCTGATAGATGTAAAATATGATATACTGTAAAATAGTAAACTAATTAAAAGAAATTGTGGGAGATGTGGTTTCTTTCATTGGCAAATCTTTACTTTATATTTTACTTTATTCTATCTTTGTTTATTATTAGTTACCATTTTTTATAACCTTTTTACCACAGCCCACAAGCTACCTGACTGCTTTGTACGATCATAAGGTCCAAGATCTTTGGACAATGTCATTTACAATATCAATGATTGACATTGACAATGAATTGAATTAATTGAATCATTGACAATGTCAATGATCTTTGGATAATGTAATTTACTACTTTTCTTTTTTGGAGCAAAATGTATATATGAGGACACCAATAATGATCAACAAAACATCTATTATTAATAAAGAAAATTTTACACATTTTACAAATGAACAAGCATTTCATAATATCTCATTCAAAAATTTTACAGGGTTTCTCTCTTCTTCCGTTTCAAACGGAACACCCTTAATTTAATACCAAAAATTGTCCAATCATCACAAAGTTAAACAGTCTCTTTTGATTCAGTCCTTTGTCACAATAAATTTCTCAAACATGCATGGTGATAAACAAAACTTATGATGAATAATTACTGTTTCATATATTGCCCGTTTCTAACATAGTGTCTTAAACATTCTCTTATGTTGTTTTAAGCAATGTATCTCTATGGTTTATCATCCTAATAACCTTTAACGCTAATAATAATAATACAGATTAGCCATAACCATTGTCAACAAGAAGGAAAAGGCTACCTTCATTGACATAGGGGTATACAACACTGGCAACCTCCAGAAAACCTGAGGAAAAGATCAGGAAGTACACGAGCCTAAGACAGAAGATCAAAGAGATGTGGCATATGCAACAAGTAACGACCATCCAGATTATCGTGTCGACCACCAGTAGGGTGCCAAAGACCCTACATAACAGCCTAGCAGCAATAGGTCTCGCAGGGAACTCCAGAAAGTCGCAGCCCTGAACATCTGTAGGACAGTCAGAGAGTTCCTCGACCAACGGTAACACCAGACATAACAACCACCCTGTGTACTTGGTAGCAATACCCGTCACGGGTTGGAGTCCCCCCCCCCCCAGCTCAAATCTGGTTCTGCATCAAGTTTGTTCCGGTATTGTGACTTCAACGAGGTATGGATTGGAAAAGCTCTCTCAACATACAAAAAATTTGTATATACGTACTTGAAAATGGCAGCAGGATTTTCACAGCTTTTTAGCCAAAATTAATGATGGATAATCTGTTTTTAATCCAAACCAAAAAGTTATAAGATTTTCAGTCTTGAATAAGCTTTAAAGTTCAACTGCTTGATAAATCAAAAAGGTGTTCTTTTTCTGTCAGTTTTAGGTCAGCCATTGCCACAAAAGACTCGTCAAATGGATTACGAATCAAGTTAAGATTTTTTGATATTTGTGGAAAATACTCTCTAAAAGTAAGCTGTAGGAACTTGAGATTCTGATTTCTAACAGTACCGAGCATCTGTGGTCCCATTTAATTGAAAAGCACAAAATATACTTTTTTTTTTCGCCCTTTCTTTAATAATGGATTCCACATCTTCGGACATATCATGTATTCAGCAAGACACTGTGTTATTGTAAACAGGTATCATATCCAATTTCTTCGCCAAATTGTCACCAAACATACACCTGACAATAGCTTTTGCACATGGGAAGATCAAATTTTCTGCAATAGTATGGACTTCCCCAGCTTTTGCTATTTCAAAGCTTACTAAGTACGATGCCTCAACTGCTTTTTCCTCAAATCCATTATTTTGAACATCTTTATGTAGTATTTGAGTATTCAACCGTGTACCACACCAGGGTGAAGTCTCTGCACAACTAATAGAGAATCGGTTCATCGGTTCCAATTTGGTTTTCATCGTGCCCAATGATTACAACTTATATCTTTAAGACTAAAGAAGCGCTTTCATTAAAGAAAGGATATAAAAGGAACCGTGTGGGCAATACATTCGTGAGGGAGTGTTTAGTTTCTTCCCCAAAGGGGCGATTACGGGTATATTAATTCGTGGGATGATTTAGTCTCGCTAATTAATCAAAGAACATAAAAAGCTTACCAATCAAACGTGGCTTCAAATCTGGGGTAGAACCTGCGTCTTCTTTTGTACCTTTGCACTCTACGTACACCCTCTACAACACACTGTGAGCGCCGCCGAATACATCTCCCCCCTAACTACTGAGTATCCGTATATATACTTCGGTGCCTAAAAACAGAACATAGGGTAAGAGGATGGAAATTGAAATCTGTTTTCTGGGACGATATTGCCATCCAATAAGAATTTAGATCTGAGCGATACGTCATCATCCTTCAGTCGTGGCTCTTTCAGTTCTTCACGTTCCCCAATGCACCACCTACACACAAGTTAAACCCAACTTGCCGTTTCCTCCACAATTGGCGGTTTCGTTACTTGCTTGTAGAGGCCATCACAAAAACTCACTTCCTCTCCTCTTATCAGCTGAGTCAGCTTCTCACAGCGTCCGTTGCTGTTGATGGAATGTCACAAAGTAAATGGATTTTGGCGTGATTGAACGATTAGAGATTTATATAAGACAATAAAAAAAACACAGTTTTTACTGAAAGACTTATTACAACCTTGACTATATTCCCTACAATGGACAAAAGAGAAACTTCTCAAACCTTGACTATATTCCCTACAATGGACAAAAGAGAAACTTCTCAAACAGAAATGAAAAAAAAAAAAATTAAAAAATGGTCAAACTGTTATGGCTAGCTAAATCTAAGACTATAGGTTGCGTATATTGTTTTGTTTCTAAACTGGTTTCAATAAGCAGACATTACTTACACCAGGCGGGTTTTCAGACTGGGTGAATATACTGAGAACCCTGGAAAGTCGAGAAGACTCCACGAAGCACAAGGAGGTTATGTTTACTTGGATTACACGTAAATCAAATAAAAATGCACCTAACCAACGTCTTGAAGAACACACAAGAAAGAACATTCAGTATTATTTTGGAGCGCTAAAAAGAGTGGTCTTGATCCACTTTTTCTCGTTGGGGAAAAGCTGCCTCCACAGCACCTGAGTTGTTAACTACTTCGGTATATTCAATAGTTATATGTTTTCATTTCGGATTCGTCTCGTAGATGGAATACCAACTTAGATTTTTCTGTCCATTATACAGTCTGACCATCATAATGGTCTGCCCATTATAAAGCTGTTCAAACCTTGTAATTTGAGTACAACGACATTTTAAGGACTCTGAAATATATTTTCTGACATCGAGAAGCGAATTGTAACAAAAAATTTCAGATCATAGGTGTGATCGGAAAGAAGAATTCATTAAAGGGGAATTCAACCATGCTAGAGCAAAGATTGAATTATCTTTCTATTCTCTCTATAGAAAAGGCATGCAACAGAAACACGTCTATGAGTCAGGGAGTGGAGACGTGTGGACATGTGTTTTTGTAAGGGGCGGCTCCTACAACGTGAGTTCCTCTCCGCCTCGTATCTCTGTGAAGGACAGTACCATTGTAAGAGGGCCAGAAATGTGAGTAGTATAGGTTTGTGTGTATTATGTGTGTGTGTTCTGGCCACTTGGCTACCCAGAAGCATCGATCACCTGGACAGATAATTCTGGGTACTCGTCCACACCACGGGAAGGTGGGCCAGTTCCAATGGAGCACGTACTCTTGATACGAGAGTCTGACCCACCTGATGTTGCCAAAAGGTGAGCCAGATTTCTCTGGGGGGCCCACTCCAGAGAGGAAATAAAAAATTAAAAATAAAATAAAAAATATAAAAATAAAAAGATAAAAATAAAAAAATTCCCCGTGGTTAAAAAAAAAAAAGAAAAGAAAGGAGAGCTGTCAGGGTGCCAGCAGAAAAAGAGAGAAAGGGGGAAAAAATGAGAGAGTGGTTTCTATCCTGCACAGGACAGTGAAAAAGAAGAAAAATTGAGCCAAGGCTGCTCCCAGTTCCAGGACAGGCCTCCAAACCAGTGCAGAACGCAGGTTAGAGGGGGGAAAACAAATAAATACATAAAATTTGCACTGAAGTAACAGTCAGTAGAAGTAGTGACTGTTACTTCAGTGCAAATTTTATGTATTTATTTGTTGAGTATTCGCTGTGCTGTGGATTCGATGGCTGCTCTGGAATGACTTCTAAGGACATCTGGTGTGCCATACATTGAAGAGTTTATTGAGACAACGAGATTTCTCCCGCTTTACATCCATAGTTAGTGAGAGTTCTATATCCAGGATCGTTGCCGGAATTCCTTTTTTAATATGATAGCAGAGCCCCTTGTAGATTGCATAAAGGTCGAGAGGGAGGGTGCCTGCTATAACTTGGACAGCTGCTGTAGAAACTGTACTGCAGATTCGATGGGTCGCCAGTAACATAGCTCTTTGTATAGAATTTATGTTTTCCTTCATCTTAATGATGGGTAATCTGTGAAACAGTCCCCGGCAACATAGGTTACTATTGGGAGAAAGACAGCTTTATAATAAAGAAGAAGGGTTCGTTTTGAGAGTCCCCACTCACTTCGTGAGATCCTTATAATTGCTGCAGAGAACTTTTTGGTCTTGGAACTTAGATGCTGTAGATGGGGAAGAAAGACACGCAGTTGTCTATCACTACACCCAGGACCTTTGTATGTTCCATGAAGGTTAGCAGGGTTCCATTGTTTTTAAACACTACCATCTTAGTTTTGGCAGGGTTAATTTACAATTTGTTGAGTCGAGTCCAGGTAGAGAGAGAGATGGTTGAGTATTCGCTGTGCTGTGGATTCGATGGCTGCTCTGGAATGACCAGCAACCACGATGGCGAGGTCGTCGGCAAATGTTATGATTTTCCTTTTTTCAAAACTGTTACTGAGCCAGCTCTGTAGTACCATATTCCACACTAAGGGCCCCAAGACAGAGCCCTGGAGACACCCCTGGTGGATAGGTTTATGGCTTTGGTGGTATTTTGGCTTAACTATTATTATGCGTTGTGAGAAGCAGCTTCTGAACAGCCTGTAAAGATTGTATGGGCATTCTGCTGTGCGAAGACGTTCCAGTACACTTTCAAAACATACATTATCGAAGGCTCCGTCGAAGTCAATAAACAGAGCAAGTTCATATTTGGATTGCGAAGTTTCTAGATGCAGGATCAAGTCAAAGGGGGCGTCTTCACACGATCTGCCCTGGGAGAATCTATATTGGGCTTGAGGAATCATACCTTTGGAGAGAAAGATATTCGTGATTAGAATGGCCATTAGTCTTTCCAAGGCCTTGCCCAGGTTTGCCAGCAGGGCAATTGGTCTGTACGAACGAGTGTTCGTTACCGGTTCATTTGGTTTTGGAGTCAGGCGGAGCAGCGCAACCTTCCAGGGCTGGAAGGTTTGTAGGCATTTATTGAACAATAATAGAAGATGATCTTGCTTTAATTTATGAAATTTAATGATGAAGGCATAATCTCAAAGACGTCAATTTCTAATTGCAGTCTGCCAAACACCATGTACTTTTTCTGACAGAATCTCAGTTATCAGTTGATTCAACTACTGCTCACCTCAGTTGCCCAAATTATTCGCTGTATGATTCCTTTCGCCTCAAAGGTGATAGTTGTGCATATATCCGATCCGATATTCCCTGTCAGAGACTTGGTAATTTGGAATCTCTTCTTTTCGATCTTCTCTGGCTTAAAATCTCTCTACCTTATTTTGTAAAATTCATCTGTTCTCTCTACCGTTCTCCCACCTCCACTAATCATTTGGAGCTCTTTGATTTCCTCTCTTTGCTACTTGATTTTCTCCACTCCAACTTTCCTAACAGTGAGGTAATTTTCCTTGGTGATTTTAATGTTCACAACTCCAGCTGGCTTCCGTTTTCTAGTCACACTAACGCAGCTGGTCGAGATGCTGAGGCTTTCTTTTATTTTCCTTGGTCGGATTACCGTTTCAAAACTTCTGATGTCACTGTTTGCTCAGATCGTGTCAGTGAAATTATTCTTGCAGGAATGAAATCCTTTATTCCACACTCCACTTTAAAATCTCGTCCGTTATCTAAACCTTGGTTTTCCAATAAATGTGCTCTAAGGCTGTTCAAGAGAAGAATGTTGCATATCGTAATTGGCTTGTTTCCAATTCTTCAGTTTCATTTTCTGCCTACACCAAAGCTCCCAACAATTGTAAAGCTGTTATTAATCAGTCCAAACTAGATTTTGAACAGACTAAGAGTAGAAAACTTGCTTCTTGCCCTAATGGTAGCCTAGCATTCTGGTCTCTTGCCAAAGCTATTAGCCGCACCGTTTGCCCATCTCTGCTCCCACCTCTGTCCAAACCAGATGGTTCTGTTGTCACTTCAGCCAAGGATAAAGCTGACCTGCTAGCATCCCATTTTTCTTTCAACTCATGTATTAACGATCTTGGTAAAACACCTCCCACCATTCCAAACACGCTCCATTCAATGTCTCCTATGGTCTTCAGTCAAAAGGATTTTGACGAATCTTGATGCAAAGAAAGCTCCAAGTCCTGATGGTATTTCTTCACTTGTTCTCGAAACCTGTGAGCCTGAACTTATTCCTGTTCTTTGCTGCCTTCTTTCACTTTCTTATTCCTAAGGTATTTTTCCTTCTGCTTGGAAATTTGCTCATATCCAGCCAGTTCCTAAAAAGGATGACAAATCTTCCCATTGCAATTACTTCTACTCTTTCTAAAGTAATGGAGAAATCAATTAACCGACAACTCTTAAACTACGTAAAAACCTTCCGTCTGATCAATGATCGCCAGTATGGATTCCGTCAGTGTCGATCCACTGGTGATATTCTGGCTTATGTTACCCATTTATTGACAAATTCAATGGAAAGGTTCGGTGAAACCCAAGTAGTTGCTCTTGACATCTCAAAGGCTTTTGATCGTGTTTGGCATAAAGGTCTCCTAAACAAGCTTCCATCTTATGGTTTGCCAACTGTTTTTTGTAATTGGTTATCCAGTTTTCTCTTTGATCGCTCACTGAGGGTGACGGTAGATAGCTCTCTGTCTTCATAGGTTGTTCTTTCTCCTACTGTTTCCCTCTTGTATATTAAGGATCTTCTTCCTTTGACTGGAAATCCTATCCATAGTTTTGCCAATGATAGCACAGAGTGGAATGTAGACTGCAGAATGTGTTTAGTGTCAAACGGCACCAGGGGTTTCCCCCATCTCCGCGTAGTATACATTGTGGGTGTGGAACAGAACACTGTCAATGCCAGAGGTTTAAAAGTGTATGGGTTTTGTATATGTGTAGTATCGTGTACCGTTGTTCCTCTGGTCATTTAGCCGCTGGGCCCCAAATGGGTTCCAACATTGTCCACACTCTGCCCCGTGGAGGCAGATCAGGTACACCAGTATTATAGTTATTTACTCTGGCAGGTCCTGCCACCTAATTTCCTGAGATTTCAGTGGCTAGGACCTAAAAAAAAAAAAAACAAATCCCGCTACAGATAGGGATCAACCAAAAAGGATTACTGATTATGCTACTAATGTTGTTATTAAGTTTTTGGGTATAGTGCTCAGGCAATTTAGAGATGGTTCAGACGCTGGTTATAAGTTAGAGAAGCGGGAGGGAGACTGAAGGCTGGGGGAAAAGACAGAGATAAGGGGTCCATAGAGAAGATGACCCCCCAAATCAGTGGAGCAGGCCCATGTCCCACCAGAGGGAAAAGAGGGATGGCGAGGGGGCAGGCGACCAGGGGTAACCTCCCCCTGCCTGGGTGGTGGAGAAAAAGAACCACGCAAGGGAGCGTGGCAAAGAAAGCTTAATGGCAGCAGCTGAGCTGTGCTTTGGAGTGTCATAGTTGGGATGAAGGTCCTGTCCCATCTTGTCTTTTTTTTTTTTTTCAGTGTCTGGCAAGGCTGTCACACTTTGGACTGTACGTAATGTGTCCCGTCCGATGTATACTTGTCACTACGAGTTCGGAGCTTTCAGGTCTGGTCGTCAAGTGTGTGGTTATCACTAGACTGTGTCACTAGTACGGGTCTCACCGCGGATTTGCCCCTTTCGTTAAGTCAAAATTAGAGATGTATGTTCACTATAGTCTGACTTAGGGGCGGTTTCAGGGCTTCTGTCTATTTGGTCACTGGGTCAGCAGAGCTGCATAATATCACAATTTGTAAAGAGTCTAAATCAAGAAGGTCCAAAACAGTGTTGTCATTCATGGAACAGAGGTCCCATCCCATTAACGATGGTAGTCGTTGACAGTCCAGCTTGAATTTGGGCAAGACGAGTTAATCAGGTGTACGTTCGTTCCAGCGGTAGGGATCTTCTTCTTGTGAAGAGCTCCTGGCAGTATTGCGAAAAGGCCTTGTACTCTCTGTTGCTGTCCAACAAGTAACGCCCCTGGAGTTTTGGATTGAATTCTGGTAATCAGAATGCAGCGAAGGTCCTCATACAAAGGGCAGTCATACATTCGGTGAGACCAACTCTCCTCCTCTCCACAATGGCAGAGGGGATCATCAAGAATTCCAAGACTTGAGAGTTTGGCTCTGATGGATCCGTGATCTGTTAGCATGAAAGTTGTGTACAGGCCGGGAGAGAACCATGAAGGAGACTTGGAATATATATCTTGTTGATATGTGGAATAAATTTCCTAGTGATATCTCCTTTAGTAGAGTTAGCCCATCTATCTTGCCATACCTGCTGTAAATGGAGGCTAAGGCGCTTCTTTTCAGTAATCAAGTTATTAGTGGGATCAATGGTGTGGTCCATGAACGTCACCGATGTGTCTTTTGATAGTTGGTAGAGGAGCCCGCAACGTATCACATCCAGGTCGAAAGGAAGGGCGCCTGCCAGCACCTGAAGGGCATGAGTGCTGACAGTACGGCAGGCCCTGGTAATGGTCAGGAGGATAAATCTTTGAATAGTTTCGAGCTTCTTTCTGTTTACTGCTATTTTTGCTCTCGGATGCCATATCCCTGCAGCGCATGTAATCGCTGATAGAAATACTGCTTTGTAGAACAGCGAGAGAGTGCGGCGGTTGAGGCCCCAATTCCGACGCGCAACTCTGGCGACCAAGGCAGTATAGTTCCTTAACTTTGTCTGCACGTGTTTCAAATGTGGGAGGAATGTAATTCCTGAGTCCAGGATTGTTCCTAGATATTTCAGTTCAGTAGTGAAACATATTGTGGTCTCGTTTATCTTGATTTGTGGACGTCTTCTGAGGGACCCTTTCCGTAAGATGGAATTAGTCTTCATTAAAGAGATTTGAAGATTATGATCCCTTGCCCAGTTTTGTAATATCAAGAGAGCCTGATTTGCAGAATTTTCTAGCTGCACTCTGCAGACACGGCCAAGATCAGATCATTTGCATAGGCCTGGGAGATAACTTCATTCAGGTTAGTGTTGAGGAAGTCATCAAGTACAACATTCCAAAGGAGCGGCCCCAGCACCGAGCCCTAGGGACAACCCCTGTAAACCTGGCGTTTGACTCTGCAGTATGGTGCATTTACAATTATTTCGCTGGCTGTGAGGTAGCTTCTTATCGACTGAGAACGTTTGGCCACCACAGTTAGTCGAACGCCCCAGCAAAGTCTATGGCAATAATAAGGAAATATTTTCTATTGGAGTTTGTGGCAGTTGTAAGTATATTCTGGAGTGCGTCAACTGTAGAGCATCCTTGTTTGAAACCATATTGGCTTGTATAGGATAAATTTGCTGCTAGCACATTGCATTCCACTTTCCATTTTGAGAAACCTTGTCCTGCTCAATCAGCTTCAACTTCTTGAATATCCGCTACCAATTCCTTAAATGCCGATCCCCAGGTAATTCTCAAGTGGGGCAAAGACAACTTCGTTGATTTAAATCCTTCTAAAACTCAGTCTCGTCTTATACCTCGCAAAAAGCATTCTTCTGCTCCTATGCTTAGCTTTGGTGACACACCGATTTTTAAGTAAAATATATCTCTTTTGGGGATTATCCTGACTTCTAATCTCTCTTGGCACAAGCACATTACAAATATTGCTTCCTCTGCATCTAAAAAAAACTTGGTTTTCTCTTTCGCTCTCGGCGTTACTTTTCTTCCAAACAGCTGCTCACTCTGTATAAATCGCAAATCCGCCCTGCCATGGAATATTGTTCCCACATCTGGGGTGGTGCCCCCAAAACCTCTCTCAGGCTTCTAGATTCCATTCAGAAGAGAGCAGTTATGTTAATTAATGATTCATCTCTAACAGAGTCTCTCCACTCGCTGTCTCATAGACGTACTGTTTCTGCTGCATTCCTCTTCTACAGATACTTCCATGGGCACTGTTCTTCTGAATTGGCTTCTATAATTCCCGCTCTCTCTCTTTCAAAACAGTCCGAACACGTGTCGGCACCAACCAACATCCATTTACTGTCCAACTTCAAACCCACAGAACCAACTTTTCATCTTCCTCGTTTATTCATTCAACTGCCGTTTTCTGGAGCAACCTTCCTTCATACGTATTTCCTGAAAATTAGTCTACAGAAGTTCAAGTCCAATGTCAACAAATATCTTCTTTCGTCTTCTCAACCTCCAACACAAGCATGGTACTAAGTACTATAGGTTCTAATACCTATAGTACTTAGTACCGTGTTTGGAGTTTTCATAAAAAAAAAAGAAAAAAAAAATTAAATCCAGTTCTGAGCATTGTTTGGTATTTACCTTTTTGAGGACCTGATTCAATTCCTGGCTGGTGAAGGGTTCTGTTAGCCCTAGAGTTTTACTCAGTTGTCAATATTGTAACAGAGCAACAGCAAACCCGAAGCGTGTCGCTATTTGGAACCCAGTGTCCGATGGGAGAATAGAGAATATTATTCCCATTGTAGTTAGGCAAAATTTGGATCTCAGGGAACTTGAAAAACCTCTCGCTCTAACTAGGTTATATGAATTTCTCTCCACATCTAATAAGAAGCAAGGCAAAGTCTGCCTAGTCCCTACCAGATCTAGAAAAGAATTAATTAATGTGCAAATGGAAAGGAACGCAGGAGCCTGACTTCTCACGATGCTTAAGAGATTTTTACGACTGGGAAAGAGATGGGAACACAGGATGGCGTGGGAGGTTGGCTGAAAGGGACGGCAGCAATGGGAGAATAGGTGGGCGGTTTTGATTAATGTCTCCGACACCATGGCGCCAAATAAAACACCCAGAGACAAGGGGACCCTTTTGGGTCTGTGAGTCACCTAGCACTTTCCTGCACAAGACACGTGTGACTTCCAGTGGCCAATGAGAGAGCTTTGCCCTATAAGACAAAGGAGAGTACATAATATAAAAGGGCTCAAAAAGAGAGCAAAGGGTTGTCGCTGGAGGCTCTATCGGTTTCATCATCGTGTGGTTGATTCCTGCGGTTGTGGATGCTGTGACTGCTGACAGAATGATCATCGCCGTCTTGTCGAAGCCTCTTCAGACGTTGTCGGCATCATCCGAACTGAATGAAGCAGCAGAAAGACAATGAAGAGAAGCCTTAGGGGTCTCACTGGAAGAAGAGAAGCCAAACCATTGACTTCCAACGATAACAACTTAACCTAGTAAGCATACAGTTTCTTATGTGTAAATAGAAATTTCTGAAAGAGCAAAATTACGTTAACATAAATGCTCTCTTCCTAAATACTATAATCTGTCTTTTCAATAATGTGTGGAATAACTATAATTGTCGAAAATACCTGAAAGGCTTTTCCTAGTAAACAAAGAACAAATCAAATGCAAAGAGCGAACAAAACAGTCAAACGTGGGTAGATATGAGTTCTTTAATTATAATAAGAATATTTGGTAAGAGGCCATGGGTCACCTAAAAATATTGCCGTTCAATACTCTTAGCCTACCCAAAGATTTTTATAAGATATGAAGTTGCATTCGGTAAATCATAGTTTGTCCAGCCTAGAGTTATCTAGCGAGTGAAATAAACCCAAGGAATGAATATGCCTAGATAAGTAGAATGTATAACATTGTGAAATTACTCGACTAGTTTTAACTTTAATTACTTTTGTAATTGCAGGCTTGAACTTGGGGCAAGGCATGCCCCATACAGTGTATAAATATAGGATTCAACTGAATTGTATATATGACTTTTTGTTTGTAATAAGCATTGTTATGTGTTATTTTCATACCTCTCTCTCTCTCTCTCTCTCTCTCTGGCAACATCTTGAAACACGCGAGGGTAAACGAACAGAGGAAAATGGATTTTTGCTGGTTGGAGAGAGAGAGACACTAAGTGATCTTTCCATTACAAAACACAACGCGATCTGTATGCTGCAGTGTACAAGTGTTAACAAACTCTCCTGGTTGTCGAGGGCTCGAATTTTTATCCTAATCGATTGAACATCAAAAGCGGGATAGACATCACAGGCGCAAACCCAAAGAAGGAGACCCTGACAGTTCTCTGTTAGAGAT
Source organism: Mastigoproctus giganteus (assembly GCF_048544385.1). NCBI lineage: Eukaryota > Metazoa > Arthropoda > Arachnida > Uropygi > Thelyphonidae > Mastigoproctus > Mastigoproctus giganteus. The sequence goes on from NC_143588.1 coordinate 117,139,714, forward strand.
GATTTGTACAGAGTGAACAGCTGTTTGGTAGAAAAGTAACGCCGAGAGCGAAAGAGAAAATCAAGTTTTTTAGATGCAGAGGAAGCAATATTTCTAATGTGAAGCAATAAACTCGAAAATCTGCACATTTGTAATGTGCAGATTTTCGAGTTTAAGCTGATTGAGCAGGACAAGGTTTCTCAAACTGGAAGGTGGAATGAAATGTACTATCATCGGCAAAAAGTATGGATAGAATTTCCAGTCAATGGAAGAAGGTCATTAATATACAAGAGGAAATCAGTAGGGGATAGAACTGAATCTTGGGTGACACCAGCATTACTGCAGAAGTTAGAAGACAGAGCGCCATCTACCATCACCTGCAGTGAACGGTCAGAAAGAAAACTCGATAACTAATTACAAAAAACAGTTGGCAAACCATAAGATGGAAACTTATTCAGAAGACCTTTATACCAAACACGATCGAAAGCCTTTGAGATGTCAAGAGCAACTACTTGTGTTTCACCGAACTTTTCCATTGAATTAGTCCATAAATGGGTAACATAAGCCACAATATCACCAATGGATCGACACTGACGGAATCCATACTGGCGATTTTAGATCAGATGGAAGGTTTCTAGGTAGTTTAAGAGTTGGCGGTTAATTGATTTCTCCATTACTTTAGAAAGACTAGAAGTAATTGCAATGTGGACGATAATTGGTTAGAAGGGATTTGTCACCCTTTTTAGAAACTGACTGGATATGAGCAAATTTCCAAGCAGAAGGAAAAACACCTCTGGAATATGAAAGTGAAAAACGGAGGCATAGAACAGGAGGAAGTTCAGGAGCACAGGTTTTGAGAACAAATGGCCATCAGCACCTGGAGCTTTCTTAGCATCAAGATTTGTCAAAATCCTTCTGATATCCTTTTGGCGGAAGACCACAGGTGGTATTGAATGGAGCGTACTGGGAATTGTAGGAGGTTATTTACCAAGATCATTAATACACGAGTTTAAAAAAAAAACATAGGAAGCCAGCAGGTCAGCTTTATCCTTGGCTGAAGTGTTTTTGACGTAGGCGGGAACAGAGATGGGCAAAAGTGGCACCCAGTAGCTTTGACAAAAGACCAGAATGGCAAAAATCTCGTCTACCATTTGGACAAGGGTAAGAGTAGAAAACCTGAAGGAGGTTTTCTACTGTTCGAAATATAGTCTGGACTGATTAATAAATTCTTTACAATTGTTGCGAGCTTTCGTGTAGGCAGAAAATGACACTGAAGCAGAAGACTACTGCTCCTCTTCATGATCAGAATGACATCATGCATGTAGTAGTAGTAGTAGTAGAAGTAGTGGCATGTGATGCAAGAAAGCAAGTGTATCAGCTTATGCAGCATCAGCCAAAAAAAAAAAAAAATCACACCATTCCCTCCAAATGCCTGTCCAGTTCCTCCTTAAATTTATTCAACCTATCAACTTCCACAACGACAGATGGAAGTTTGTTCCAGCAATTAACCACCCGCTGGCTAAAGGCAAATTTCCGCACATCTATTCTACATCTGTCTTTTCTTAATTTGAATTTATGCCCCCTTAGGTTCGTAATCTGAACAACTGGAAGGATCCCATCAGAATTCAGCGTGCTCAACCCATTGAAGGCCTTATACACCTCAATCAGATCACCGCACAGGTGCCTAGTCTCCAGCCACTGCAATTTGCAGAACTTAAGCCTCTCTTGGTAAGAGGATCCCTTCATTCCCCTCACCAATCTTGCTGCCCTTCTCTGTACACGCTCAAGTAAATCTACATCCTTCCTAAAATGAGGCTTCCAGACCTGTACGCAGTACTCAAGGCGTGGCCTGACCATTGCCTTATACAGAGGGACAATAACCTCCTTTTCTCTGCTAGCATATTCCTGTATCATTGACAAAACCCCATGACCTGCTCTAGCAGCCTGTCTGAATTGCTCAGAAAACTTCATATCTGACTGCACAATTACTCCCAGGTCGTTTTCATTTTCTACCACTTTAAGTGTAGTACCACACAGTTGGTACGTTTCTCTGGGGTTACTTCTACCTATATGCAGTACTTTGCATTTGTCAAAGTTAAATTTCAGTTGCCACTTCTTAGCCCATCTGCCCAAATTATCTAGATCCTGTTGCAGTAGCACAATGCCATTACTGTCATTAACAACCCTGCCAACCTTTGTATCATCTGCAAACTTCGACATTAAGCCTGATATACCTTCATCAATATCATTGATAAATATACAAAACAACAGTGGACCCAACAGTGAACCCTGTGAGACTCCACTAATAACATTAGTCCACAAAGGGCAGCATCCATTGATTACCATCCTCTGTCTTCTCTCACTCAATCACCCTTTTATTCATTGTAGCAACTTACCCTTAATACCACTCTGCTCCAATTTGTACAGTAGTCTTCCATGCACAACAGTGTCAAAAGCTTTCCTGAAATTCAAATATATGATATCAAAATTATTTTTTGCATCCAGTTCCTTTGTAACCACATCATAATATCCTATCAAATTTGTCAGACAAGACTTTCCCTTAACAAACCCATGCTGTGTCTGAATTATTTCTGCAGTCTTGTCTAGATGATCCTGCAATGCATCTTTAACCAGTGACTCCATTATTTTACCCGGAACAGAAGTTAAACTACCTGGTCTGTAATTACTCGTGTCACACTTCGATCCCCCTTTGTGAACTGGGGATACATTTGCACATCTCTAGTCCGTGGGAACTTCCCGAGTCCAATGATGCTCTCATAATTATGGCTAAGGGTTTGCTTAGTTGCTTTGCCGTCTCCTTTAATATAACTGGATAAATCCCATCACCCCAGGTGCTTTTCTTATGTTTAACTTCAACAATTTCTCCTCCACTTTGCTCTCAGTTATTACAAAATCATTAAGTATCCTGCTACAATTTGAAAACCTTCTGCCATTTTCAAACCTTAATAACTCCTCATGTGTGAATGTAGATGCAAAATACTCATCCAATTTGTTTTCTATCTGAACAGGATCATCAACAGTCGAACCATCGATGTCAAGGGGACCAATCACATTCAACCCCTTCCTTTTAGAGTTTAAATAAGTAAAGAAATCCTTGCTGTTTTTCGTTGCATCTTTTGCCAAGGATTTCTCTTAATCTGCCTTCCCCTGCCTAACCTGATTTGTGACCTGATTACAGACTGGCTTATATCTGCCATAGGCTTCTGAGTCGCTTGATAATTTATATGCATCCCATGCATTTTTCTTCTCTGTTACGAGTCCCATTAGTTCATTAGATAACCATTTCGGCCTAAACCTTGAACAATATTTCTTAATAGGTATGAAACTTTTAGTAGCATCCACGATTAATTCCTTGAATGCTTCCCACTTAGAATTTACTGTTGGTAACATGGTCAGTTGATCCCACTGTACAGAATTTAATAACTTTCTGAGACCACTGTACTCACCTTTACGGAAGCAAAAACCCTTTCCTTTACCCCTGATGGTAATTAAATCTTTAAGTAAATCCCACATCAGTACACTGTGATCACTGCCACCTAGTGGTTCTTTTATCTGCAAATTCCTAATACATGAATGATCCCTGCTGATAACCAGATCAAGAGTATTACTTTCTCTGGTTGCCTCTCGAACATGCTGCTGCAGAAAACAATCATCCAACAAATCCACAAAAGTCTGACTAGTGTGTGAGTGACCAACCCACAAGTTCCAGTCAATATCCGGGAAGTTAAAATCCCCCATTACAAGACATTCTGATTTACTAGCCCATTCTATTTCTCTGTACAATTGTTCATTGTACTCATTCGAGTCATTAGGCCTATAACACACTCCTACTCTTATTTTTGCTTTCACAGTGCTATGTCACACCAAACCGACTCAACAGTGCACTGTTCATCTATATCAACTGGATGCACTTCTTTTGATTTTATGTTTTTCTTAATTAACAGCATAACACCTCCTCCCTTTCTATCCTGTCTATCCTTTCTGTACAGATTGTACTCCCCAAATTCCAGTCTGCATTCCTTATATCTGTGTGACACCATGTCTCTGCTATCCCAACAATATCCGCCTTTGATGTCTTAACCAACACTTCTAATTCATCAAATTTATTTACTATACTTCTGTCATTGCTATACATACATGCTCTTACTCCTATTCTTAGTTACCCTAAGACATCCCATATACCCACATATTTCAGGATGACTGCCATCCGTCCCTGAAACCCCCAATACTCCTCGCTCCAGGTCGCTACTTATTCTAATAGAAGTTGTGCAAGAATCACCTTCACCTCTGCCTACGGCTACTGTTAAACTATTAGTCCTTGTATCCCGAGCTATCAGTTTTCCGACCCACCTAACACTGCCTAGATAGCATCAGCGAATATTCTTGCACCCTTTCTATTTAAGTGTATCCCATCCCTGTAGAAGCAGTCTCTCCTGTTAACAAGTACAGTCCAGGCTGAAAAAAATTCTATCCCTTGAGCCTTGCACAATCTTGACAGGGCCGAATTGATCGACAAGGCACTCATCATATACTCCCTTCTATCGTGTCTGGGCAGAATTGCAGACACTTTCAAATTCAACCCTAATTCTCGGCTTTTGTTCAACAGTGACCTATACTTGTGAAGTAATTCTACCGGTCTCCTACTCTTAATATCATTAGTGCCAACGTGTACAACTATATCACCTTTTGTGCCCTTAAAAGATGATATCCGCTCTACAACGTTATCAACCTTTGCCCCTGGCAGACATACCCTGGTCCTATTCCACCTATCCTTTTTACAAAGCATGTTACCCGTTTCCCTGACAATAGAGTCACCAACAACTACTAGTTCCTGTGGGACCAACGCATTCTGCCTTGGGGGTTGCCGCTGTGTTGCGCGATGACCAAGTGCAAGCTCTGGCGTTGATGTGGACAGCTGAAAGCCTGATAGGCCCCTCAATTTAGATCTTTCGAGGGCATCCACCCTGTCCTTCAAACTCTCATATAGGCCCATAACAACGCTGAGTTGTCGCCCGATTTCTAGAAATCTTTATTGCAATAATAATAATAATAGTAATACAATGGATACATTGCAATAAGCCCTTCACGGCCACAAGGCCAGGGGTTAACAGTGATATTACAATATGTAAGAAAGGAAATTAATAAATGAAATATAAAATACATATATGAACGAATCAAAAGTAAATAGAGCTCAACACTCAAAGTATAACACAATTATAAACATCACAATGTACAAAGAATATACAGGTGGAAAACTACAAGGTTGGTTGGTAGGCCATCTTCATGTCGCATTGCTGGATTGTGGCGTTAAGGCGAGCTTCAAGGAGCAGAATCAGGGACGGGGAAGTACAATTTAAGGATGCGGCGTCTATACTTCTTATCACTAGAAAACTTATTAAGGTCAGCATCCAAAGACTGGGCACATGAAAGTAGCTGATATGGCAGAAACCTATCGGATAGGTGGAGACGGCTGAGATGTGGGCATAGAGTTGGAGTCGCTCTGAGGGAAGGCTGAGGGACTCTCCAAGAGCACAGGTCCCAGAATGATGGTGCCGAGATCTTTCCAGTGATCATTTTTACAGTTGTGGTAAGGCATTTCACCCTAATCAGCGTGGGAAGCCTGTGAATTTTTATCAAACTGGCCATTTCAGTTGTCCTTAACTGTGGAGGAAGTTTATGTTTGTTTATGACCCATTTCAAGAGTCAAAACTCAGTAGAAAAGAGTGGTCGAATTGTGCTAGAGGCGGCAGATGCCCATACTTCTGCAGCATATAGAAGCGGAGAGTATACATTGCTTTTTATATATCTTCTGGTGGTCGTTACTTCATTAATATAATGCAAATGCTGTTTGGCCATCCATCGGAGTCGAGCTGCCTGGGTGTGCAGCTTTTCCATGTGGTTACCAAAGCAGAGCTTAGGATCAAAAACAACCCCCAAATCAGTATGTTTCTTTACGATGGGAATAGGGGAATTGCATAGTGTTGGCTGAATATAGGAAGGCGTTTTCTTTAATGAGAATATCATAAATTCAGACTTTTCTGGATTTATTTTTAGTCCAAACTGGTTGAGGTAGTTCGCAAATTCCAGGAGTATATTGTTAATTGATGCTGTGATCACGATAAAATCATCATGTGGAGAAATCAGTGTGAGGAGTTTCATATCATCAGCATAGCACAGAGTATCATGCCTGGACTCAACAAGCGGCGAGATGAGCGCTGTAAATAAGAGGCCGGATAAGACACCACCCTGTGGCACGCCTGAAGAGACACATCGCTCGTATGTTCGGCCGTGGACAGTAAGCCGGATTATTCTATTTTGAAGGAGTGAAGTGAGGAACTGTAGAGTGTCTCCCTTGATTTGATAATGGTCTGAAAGTAGCTTCAGCATTGCAGGAACATTTATTGAGTCAAATGCTGCTTCGAGGTCTACATAAGTGACTGCAAGCTCTGCATGAGATTCAAACGCAGAAAGGATAGAGCTGGTGGTGGCTAAGAGATTAGTCACAGTGGATCTATGAGGAAGAGAGTAGTGGATTTGATGAGGCTGATGTGGAAGAAGTTGTTTAGTTAAAATGGGGAGAAGTATCTTCTCTAGGAGTTTTAGAAGACTTGAGGCATTGGAGATTGGCCGGTAGTGTTTAAGAAGAGTAGGTGATTGAATTTTTGGTATAGGCTTCACAAGGTAGATGTTCCATTGCTGGGGAAAGAAATTACTTGACAAAATAGCATTAAAAATAGTTAGAAGGGGACCCAAAATGTATGGGCTAAGACATTTAATAATGAATTGGGGTATTTCATCTGCACCTGCCTTAGCAGAAGCCGGTGTAGAATTTATGGCAGCAATAAGCTGTTCCCTGGAAATTGATACTGCAGAAAGCGTGTCGGGGGGGGGGGGGTTTCAGTTGTTGGTGTCTCAAGATGAGCACATTGTTCCGAGTTCGAGGCAAATCTAGATATAAAGTCTAGCCACTGGTTAGGTTCAAGTTTTTGTGGGAAATCAGAAGGCCGTTCAAAGTAGGGGGTTTTTCCTCTACGAAGGGTGGCGTCCATATAATTCTTAACTGCTTGAGATTTCAGCCTGTTGCACGGGATCTAGAGTAGGCTATCCTGTCTTGAACACTTTGCGACTGCTTCCACATTTTGTGGAGTTGCTGTTTTAATTTGAAGCTCATATGAAGATGGGGAGTCCACCATGCTCTGGACCGAGGCATAATAGAAATTCTCTTTGATGCTGCAAATGTCGCAATCGTCTTAAGCCAATTAGTAAGCAGATTTACTGCAATTTCAAGATCACAGTTTTCTAGGACTGACCACGGGATTTCCTTACACTCCTTACATCGCACACACACAAAGACATCCCCCATGGCAATATCATGTTCCGTTCCAGAGAGTTCGGCAAACATTTCACAAGTCGCACATTTTTTTAGGCTGTGATGCATTGGAGAATCCCCCCCCTCAGTTCTCCCCCGAGTCACAGCACTCCTGGCACTTTGTGCCAGTTGCTTTGCTGCTCTAGTTTGGGGCATGATACTTTAAATTAATAAGATCAATAAATTAAATTAATTAAATGTCAATACTACGCTATCTAATAGAAATAGTGATGCGTATTAGGCTTTATAATTATACGTTAGAGCTACCTATCTAACTCAATTAAAAATTTGAATTCCCTACCACTATATACAAACCAATGACTGCAAGATTGGAACGAAATAACGATTTGACCTATATTAAGTATTAATCCTCCCTCAGCATGAATTGTTGAGGAGGCTTCCATCCTGCAGTGGGTTGATAATGGCTGCACTTTACTTTAAGTATTAATCCACAAAAACTCTTTATCTAAATTAAGATAAAAATAACCAGCGTAACTATATGTTTGTTTGTTAGGTTTTATTGGCACATTAGCAACTAAGGCTATAATGCGCCACTATAACACTACGTATTAAGTACAATATAAAATAACAATTATGTAAATAAAAAGGCAAACACTTATCGTTTTTTTCGGAACCTGTAACTCACAGCTGTAATTTTTAAAGAGAGTCAGCGCCCTCCTGTGATCAAGGGGCAGACAGAAGTTCCAGACGTGATGCTAATTAAAATGGTAATAATCTCATAGTGTATCAATTGGTAGCTGTCTCGTAAAGAAACACTTCTTTGTTTTTTTCTGTTTGGTTGCTTGTAGTAGTAGTGGCATGTGATGCAAGAAAGCAAGTGTATGAGCTTATGCAGCATCAGCCAACAAAAAAAAAAAAAATTACAAAACAATCCCCTCTAAATATTTATCCAGTTCGTCCTTAAATTTATTTAACCTATCAACTTCCACGACAGATGGAAGTTTATTCCAGCAATTAACTACCCGCTGGCTAAAGGCAAATTTCCGCACATCTGTCCTTCCTCAATTTCAATTTATGCCTCCTTAGGATCGTAATCTGAACAAGTGGAAGAATACCATCACAATTCAGCGTGCTCAACCCATTCAAGGCATTCATTGTTAATAGCATTAATGCGTATCAACCAGGAACTGTTATATATTTAGAATCTGTACCCAGTAATAGAAGAATCCCCTCAAATTTTCCAACTTGCAGTTTTCACTGGAAAAGTCTCAGATTTTTTTGCAAATGGGATGTTGTCCCACCTTGCTGAAAAGCTGCATTTCACTCAGGATGGTCCAGGAACGTACAAAACTTTTTTCCCAAAACTGGGAATAATACTATTTTATTCCGGGCATGCGCAGTCGCAAAGAACTGACCACCTTCGTTAAAACGACAGATGAGCATGTAATCGAATAACAACAGAAAACCGATAAGCAGCAGATCTTGGCAGCACGCCAAATTTTATTCGATATTTATGCACTTGCTTGAGTGCAAACTGCTGTTTTTGGCTTCCTTCTAGCCTTGAACAGCTTGTAAAATAGAAGTATTGTAATTATTTTAGATGGGCAAATGGGATGTTGTCCCACCTTGCTGAAAAGCTGCATTTCACTCAGGATGGTCCAGGAACGTACAAAACTTTTTTCCCAAAACTGGGAATAATGCTATTTTATTCCGGGCATGCGCAGTCGTAAAGAACTGACCACCTTCGTTAAAACGACACAGGCGCATGTAATCGAATAACAACAGAAAACCGATAAGCAGCAGATCTTGGCAGCACGCCAAATTTCATTCGATATTTATGCACTTGCTTGAGTGCAAATTGCTGTTTCTGGATTCCTTCTAGCCTTGAACAGCTTGTAAAATAGTTAGAAGTATTGTAATTATTTTAGATGGGCGGTTAAAACAGACATAATATCGTGATTCAAATCACAGATCACTGACGGTCAGTCCGAGAGTGCCATATTATTAATTTATGTACACTGAAAGGACAGAATTAATAGGATACCTGGTTCCTGGGCAATGCGACGCTGACACCCCTCTGGTGGAAGAATCTGCTTGGCAGGTATGTAGGTACACTGCATTCACGTAGACGGTAATTCGACGTCTGTATGGATAAACGTGAGTTAACCGACTTTGAAAGAGGGATGATAATGGGTGCCCGACGCATTGGTCATCCTATCGTGGATGTGGTATAGAAATTGCACTATACCCGTTCGACAGTATCAAGAGTGTATCGGGAATATGCCATTTCCGGAATGTCATCGTGGACAGCGCTGTGGGCAGAGAAAGGTGGTGGATGAACGTGGCTGTCTGCTTCGCATTGTTTCAGCCAACTGGATAGAGACAGTTGCACAAATCACCACCGACTTCAACGAAGGATGCCAGAAAAGTTTCCACCACAACCACGAGGCGCATCGGAACTGGACCTTAGATGATTGGAAACGGGTCTTCTGATCCGATGAGTCCCGTTTCCAGTTATTTCGAGGGGACGGAACTGTTCAGGCAGGTGGACGGTCGGTAATGGTCTGGGGAGTGTTCAACTGGCACACGTTGGGAACTCTGGCACGTCTAGACGCATCTCTGAACAGTCAACGTTGCGTGTCTATCCTTGCAGACCATTTGCATCCCTTCATGGACATCGTACTCACAAGGCAATGCTCTTCCAGAAGAACCATGCGCCTCCCCACAGAGCCGTCGCGACTAGAACATGGTTCGAAGAGCATTCCACAGATTTTACCATAGTAGGGGAGGCACTTTGAACCAAACTGACCAGGGGGCAATCTACCCCCTGCCCTCTAGAGGGTGCACCAAACTGACCAGGGGGCAGTCTATCCCTGCCCGCTAGAGGGCACACCAAATGGACTGGGGGCAGCCTACCCCCTTATAGGGGGGAACCAAACTGACCGGGGACGGTATTCATTTCCCCGCCAGGTGGCGCTGTCATCGAAAAACTTTAACCGGTTTTGTCAGCAGGTGGTCTTCCACCTTCCTCCACATTTTTGCCGCCAGGTGGCGCTGCCACCAAAACACTTTGAACTTGAACAAAACTGACCAGGGATTGTATCCCACCCCTCCCTCTTCTCACCCCCGCCGCTAGACGGCGGCACCGTCGCACGTTAAACATGCATGGGGGGGAACATGTCTTATGACGTCATAATCCTTTGTAGTAATTCTTGGAATTCAAAGAGAGGGTTTTGTTCCCCCATGCATATGAAGGTGTTTTTTTAATTTTACTGCTGGTTGGTATATTTTTAAAAGAATTTTAAATGAGAAGACTATTTTAAACATGTTATTTTTAGGCAATAAATTAGTGCTATTCATGACCAAATCAAACATAATTAAAGTATTCATGACCAATGGTATTTTGTCAGTTGAAAGTGATTTTAAATATAACTTTTAAGGAAGACACAAAATTATAATGAACGAAGTCTTTTATTGAACACTGTTAACAAAATTATTTACAAAGGAATCATTACTCTGATAAAATCTTGACACAGCTCTCTCTTCAATATGCACAAGGGAAACTAATAATAAAAATGAGCACGTGCTTGGTCTAACAACATAGATCTCAGATAACATTGAATATTTGATAAGAATCGAATTGTGAGAAGAGTCCTTTATTCCCCCGTCAAATTCATGAACAACATCATAAGGATATACTGACTTTAAATATAATTCATAAATATCGATGAAATTTTCATCCTCAGCGCCGTTTAAGAAAGTATTGGTTTGGAAGAGTTTCCTTTTTAGGAACACTTCATGAGCTTGATATAAACGTGAAACTTGATATAAACAAAGGAATCATTACTCTGATAAAATCTTGACACAGCTCTCTCTTCAATATGCACAAGGGAAACTAATAATAAAAATGAGCACGTGCTTGGTCTAACAACATAGATCTCAGATAACATTGAATATTTGATAAGAATCGAATTGTGAGAAGAGTCCTTTATTCCCCCGTCAAATTCATGAACAACATCATAAGGATATACTGACTTTAAATATAATTCATAAATATCGATGAAATTTTCATCCTCAGCGCCGTTTAAGAAAGTATTGGTTTGGAAGAGTTTCCTTTTTAGGAACACTTCATGAGCTTGATATAAACGTGAAACAATAATATCACCCATAAGTTTGAAGATAGCCACTTCCTCCTGTAAAAGCTGCAGTCGTTTTTGAATGGATATGGTTTTAATTGATAAAGTTTCCACCTCGAAATCATGACGTCATAGTCCTTTGGGGTAATTCTTGGAACATAATTCCTAATTAGTTATTTTTTACATTATTTTGTAGCCAATAAAAAAATAATTGCATGTTTATATGAGCGCAATAATAAGTATTGTGATCAAATAAACAAGGGGTCGTTTCAAGCTGAATTTTCTTTCTTTGTGGACAACCATATTTTTCTAAATTAATTACAGATGCATTGGTATATTTTGACAAAATGTGTTTCTTTTCTTCTCCTTTCACATAAATTATACTACACTTTGTAGTGACCATATCCAACCACATCCTTAAATCTTTTTGTTGAATGAAACCCGAATTCCATGGTAATTGGTGACAGTTTTTAAAAATCCAAATATTTTGTCTCTTAATTGCGCTTGGTAATTCATTCCACCCACATGGCGGGTACATTACATTGCTAAATAAATTTTCACCGTCAAAAAATGCAACTTCCTTTATAAAATAATTTCCATCAGAATTTAGAAACATCTGGAAATCGATGACTGCTGATTTTTGACCCATTTCCTGGAACTGTCTGTGGTCAGTTGACGTTGAGGTGGTCCCACATTTCAACATAAAATCGTCCATGTCGATAATCATACAGATTTTTGAAACATCACCGACAACACGTTCAATTACCTTGAAAGAAAGAGTGGTTATTAAAACAATTGTAGATTTTTTCAGTAATTTATTACAAATATAACCTAAAAGATAACAACACTGAATTGTTAAATTTCACATGTACAACTAAGAATATGAAAAAAAAAAAAAAAAAACTGTCGAAAGAATAAGATTACCATATTGACAGGCTGATCGTTGTGCTCTCAAAACCATATCGTTACCATGGGGAAAAAAAAAAAAAAAAAAACCTCATATTATTTCTACACTATTATTAGTTGAAAAAAAAAATGCACGCGATTCAATTACGATAAATCTAAAATCCAACAAAATGATGAATCATAAAGATCTTGTATTTATAAAAATATCAGCAAAAATTTCAAAACCAACGAATTTAATTTCTTATTAGAAGGTTCTCGAAGGTATCAAAAATGCCCTAGTCACCCTTTACACGTCCCTTTTTTCGTATGAATTTGGTGGACATTATACACAATATCCTACAGATTAACAATTTGACCATTAAAGAATGCGGAATTTGTAATAAAAACTTATTGATAAACAATAACATCGTTGTGATTTCAAAACCGCCTTGTTACCATGGAAAAATAGCTATAGAAAACATTCACCTTATTTCTATTCTTAACTATCATTAGTCGAAAAAAAAAAAAAAAATTTCTGAAAAATGAATTTTTATTAAACAGGTAAATTAAAGTTAAAAATTCAAATATTATAAATAATACTTACAGTATTGGGATTCCATATCATCAATTACAACTGATAGCAACCAAATAACAGGAAAAATCATGAAACGCAACAAGTGATCGTCTCCAAGACCCATCGGATTTATATTGGGCTTGTAATCACGTGATACAAAACTGACATATTCCTGAGAGAGCCATTTCCAAGAAAACTATATCTACAAAAAGATTTCAGATAAAGACAATTGGAATGGAAAATTATTTTATAAAAAAAACTATTTGATGGATAAATTTTGTTCAACAGCGTAACACACATCCCCAAATAGCGTAAAACTCCAACAAATACAGCCAAACCTTGGAAAATCTAAGAAAAATTATGTAAAATATCTTAAAATGTTTTTCAACATTTATTTAAGATTGAGACCCCCCCCACCCACACAAGAGGATTACGGTGTCACAGCAGATTAAAGCCTAATGATTCAAAAATATATAGTGTCATCACCAACTCAAGGGGATTAATAATGATTATAACATTCTTGGGTTTTTTCTCAGAATTACAATAAGCTTACACATTAGCATTAGTAGAGGCATTTGATGCAAGAAAGCAAGCTTACGCAGCATCAGCCAAAAAAAAAAAAAAAAAAAACCCACTTCCACTTCACCCCTCTGTTCGTTCAAAATACCTGTCCAGCTGAGCCTTAAACTTATTTAGGCTATCAACCTCCACCACAAGGGATGGGAGTCTGTTCCACCAACCAACCACCCGCTGGCTAAAGGCAAATTTCCGCACGTCTATCCTACATCTGTCTTTCCTCAATTTGAATTTATGCCCTCTCAAGTGATTTTTCTGAGCTAGAGGAAGAATCCCATCAGCATTGAGCATGCTTAAACCATTCAAGGCTTTATACACCTCTATCAGATCACCTCGCTGGTGCCTAGTCTCCAGACACTGTAATTTGCAAAACTTAAGCCTTTCTTCGTAAGAGCACCCCTTTGTTCCATTCACTAATCTTGTTGCCCTTCTCTGTACTCGTTCCAGCAGCTCTACATCCTTCTTGAAATGAGGCCTCCAGACCTGTATACAGTACTCTAGGTGTGGCCTGACCATTGCCTTATACAATGGAATAATCACCTCCTTATCCCTGCTGGAAAAATTCCTGTATATCATTGACAATACTCCATGAGCTACTCTTGCAGCCCGTCTGCACTGCTCAGAGAACTTCATGTCTGCCTGCACAACCACCCCCAAGTCCCTTTCATTCTCTACCACTGTCAGTGTAGTACCACAGAGTTGATACGTTGCTCTGGGGTTGCTGTTTCCCATGTGTAGTACTTTACATTTGTCAATGTTAAACTTCATTTGCCACCTCTCAGCCCATCTGCTCAACCTTTCCAGATCCTGTTGCAGCAGCATAGTGTCAGTAGTGTCCTTGACAACCCTGCCAACCTTTGTATCATTAACATGAAAAAACAATGGAAACTGTATACAAGTAATTAACTGACTCTTTAAAATTAGTGAAAATGGTCAGAAAGAGAAAATAATCTGCTTTTTCCCATGTACCCAAGGGATGTGTTTGTGAGATTCTTAATTAAAAATTTGCTTACACATTACATTTTTGTTCTGTCAAAACATGAAATTCATTCATCACAGTAAAACTCAGGGTGGAAACACAAAACTGTCAAGAGACAGAAATATAAGAAAATTAAGTAAAAATATCTTAAATAATACAGCTTCAACATTTATTCAACCCTCAGACCCCAGCCACAACTTCACAGGTTCTTAACCCCCCCCCCCCAAAACGATTATGGTGTTAAGACAAGCCTAAGGTTAAAAAAATATTAACCGTTATCATTGAAATAATCACATTTTAGATCTTTTGTGTTTTCAGGAATTCCATCATCCCTCAAAATTTCAGAAATTACACATTTGGAATCAAGGGAACATATTAGAATTAGTGAAAAATAGGGTTTTTCAAATAAAAAAGCGTTTTTTTTCTTATTTACAATCAAAAGTTGAAAATTTGCATGTGTGCAACATACAGACAAATATCTTTGCTGGTTTTTACATAGCAAAACATGTAAAAAGATGATATTTTTAATAATAAAGAAACTTTTCAAAGTACTCTGAACAGTTGAAATGTTAACAATTTTTGGATCTGTTGTTGCAGCAGAAACATGAAAATACACACATCACACTGTAAAATTAACAATGACAACAAACTATACTTTTATGAATCTATCGGTATAACAACTGATGAATTTTCTTATGCACACACTCATACAAAAGATGAGCAACGGTAATTTGAGACAAAAACCTTGATTTAACAAAGCTAGACAAAAACAACATACTAGATGACGGAGGTGGGGGGAAGAAGACCACCTGCTGCCAAAATCGGTTCAAAGTTTTTCGATGGCAGCACCACCTGACGAGGGGATGAAGACTGCCCCCCAGTCAGTTTGGTTCCCCTATAAGGGGGGGTTGACCGTCCCCGGTCAGTTTGGTGCGCCCTCTAGCGGGGGCAGGGGTAAACCGCCCCCCCGGTCAGTTTGGTTCAAAGTGCCTCCCCTACTACTCACGTCAGAATACAACCTTGGTGCGCAGAACAAAATATCGCAACAGACCACTAGTCGCACTTTATCGCGAATGGGCTACAACAGCCGACGTCCACATCGCATACCTTTGTTGTCAGCGAAGAACAAGAGAGCATGCCTCCTGTGGGCACAGCAACACCAGCACTGGACTATCGAGGATTGGAAAACAGTTGCTTGGTCTGACGAGTCAAAGTTCCTGGTGCATCATGTTGATGGAAGGCTCAGAATTTGGCAAAAACAATATGAATCCATGGACCCATCATGTCTGAAGACTACTATGCAAGATGGTCGGGGACAGTTTTATGGTGTGGGGAATGTTTTCTTGGCACACGTTGGGTCCATTGATATCCATAGATTCACGTCTGAATGCCACATCGTTCCTAAACATCGTTGCTGACCAAGTGCATCCGTTCATGTTGACAGTTTATCCTCAGTCAGATGGTTACTTCCAGCAGGACAATGCGCCAGTGCACTAAGCCCGAATCACTATGGAATAGTTCCAAGAACATGACGATGACTTCTTTGCTGCAGTGGCCCGCTCAGTCCGCAGATCTCAATTCTATTGAACATCTTTGGGATGAGCTGGAAAGGGCTGTTCGCTGCAGGCCTAAACCTCTGTCAAACCTCAAGGAACTGCGTGACACACTCATACCTGCATGGTACTCCATTCCTGCACAACATTTTCAGCATCTTGTTCAATCCATGCCTAGAATTCAGGCTAAAGGCTCAATACACTACTAGGTAGATGTACCTAATAAAGTGGCAGCACAGTGTATGTAACACTATCTCACGTTACTTTCACACCAATTAAATTCGCCATCGTTCCTCCTCCTAACAATTCCGTTTTGTTCTCATTCAGTAGCATCCCTCGTATTTATGCTGCTATTAAACTTGTTACTTTCTGCTTGCATCACATTCTTACTACTCAACCCTTCCATAAACTGCACGAATTTTTTCTCAAATCCATCCATTTGTCTTTCTAATTTTTTAATAATCCTATTTTCCTCCTCATTCCCATTATTTGTGCAGTCAGATATGAAGTTCTCTGAGCAGATCATGCTGTGCCAATAATATATACAGGAATTGTACTAGTGGGGATAAAGTGGTGATTATCCTCTTTTATAAGGCAATGGTCAGACTACACCTTGAGTACTGCATACAGTTCCGGAGGCCTAATTTTAGGAACGATATAAGGATAGGATAAGTTGTTGGAACAAATACAGAGAAGAGCAACGAGATTGGTGAATGGAACAAAGGGCTAGGGTTACCAAGAAAGGTTCAAGTTGCACAAATTGCAGCATCTGGAGACTAGGCACCTGAGAGGTGATCTGATTGAGGTGTATAAGACTTGGATGATTTGAGCAAGTTCAATGCTGACTGGATTCTTCCTCTTACTCAGATTCCCCACCTGAGGGGGGGGGGGCATAAATTCGTATTGAGGAAAGACAGTTGTAGGATAGATGTGCGGAAATTTGCCTTTAACCAGCAGGTAGTTAATTGCCGGAAGTTTATAGATTACGTGAATTCCAGAAATAACTGGACAAAGTTTGGTGCAAATGCTAATTATTATCATAGTCAAATTTTTTTCCTGTTTACTACACTCACTTCCTTGCTTCACACATGTGTAAAAGATACAGAGTCTCTCCTGAGAAACCCGGAATCTTTGTTTTGTTTCAAATTCTCTCCAAGGAGATCCTTTACTGCAATTAGAAATATTAAAAAGGTCCACCTTAATTTCGCTAACAAAGAATTACGTGACTCGCAACCTTTTAGACATCGGTATATGGAAAAGTTATCAGATCCACCTTTCACCAGGCCATAATGAAACTTCAAGTTATTTACTTCATTCTTGTTGTAAAAGAAATTTAATTAATCAATTTTTTGCGCAGTTACTTATCGAAATTGGTGTTCTGCAATCTGTTTACAATAGTGCATGGCAGGACAATGCCTTTTTGTCCCTGGATCAAAGGAAGCTTTCATTTGTGCAACCAGTGAGCTACAACAAAAAAGATGCATCTTCAGATTTGTCCCTGGGAAGTCACCCAAAGAGCTCTGATCTGCAGATACGTGGCTCTTCTTGATTCTTCTATTCTCTGCACCCTACATTACCTTTTAAATGAACGAATTTGTTTTTTCATTTAGGTAAATCTTTCCTCTATATGCAACCATTTAATTGATGTTTTAATTTATTACTTTTATTGAGTAACAATAAAAGGAGCGAGGCAGCCGAGTTCCAAGGGCACTCCACAGGAGGTAAGCAGTGACCTAGGTTTCCTGCAGTTTGAAATGCATGATACACTTTTCAAGGTCTTCTTATAGACTTTGTACTAAAGTTTAGTTATATCAGACGATGACTTGGAAAGTGATTCCTTGCTGAAAAGTCATACTTTTCAGCGAGGAATGGAAGCTCAAGAGGTGCAGGATATCCATCCGAGAAAAACCATCTCGCATCAAGACATTGCACCGGCGCACACAGCGTTTGTAACTCTAACCACAGTAACTGCGTGACTGTGAGTTAGAGTTGTTAGAACATTTGCCATACTCTTCAGATTTCGTTCCATTCGACTATTGGGCCAATCACTCAACATGAACAACACTACACTGTGCTGCCACTTTGGGTGATGAATAATAGATTTTTGAGGACTGAGTTCTGGTTCATTCAATGTTTTCTGGAATATGAGTCCAGCGCATCCTGTTGTTCCAAATTTGTAAATTCAGTGTGTCTTTCGATATTTAAAAAAGTTTCTTCAGCAAATGCACGATGTTTATTCAACTATCCTCCATTTTTATTGAAGCAGCGTCCTCACTGCAATCGCTGAAAAATGGCGCCACTTTTAAAATTTGTGTTTGCCCGATCCTGTATAAGAAGAAGCAAGGATTTAACGAAGGACGTCTGCTGGGTAGCACAGTGGTATCGTCACCGTCCTTCCCACACCGGGTGGAAAACGCCCCGGGTCGAATCCCGTCGATGACGCAAGGAAATTTAAAGGGCTCTTTTCACTCCGTGGCTGGGTTAGTCAGTTTCATGATGTCATGTTACAAGTGCAATTCCAGGTTATACGACCAACACTTTAGGTGGCATTCTTAGGATCAAAGAGCGATTACACTTGTAAATAGAGATTAGTGGTTTGTTGAACTCACAATTGAGTCCACGATGGATCCACTCCCTATTAGAAGGGTGGAGACAAGCCCAAAAAGGTTCATTGTTTCCCCGTTCGGATCCTAAGACCCAAATATCTAAGTACACTTATTATTTTCTCACTTCTGGTGCAACCGGACTCGACTTATTGGTCATTGTCCCTGGTCTGTTATTTGTATTCATTATTTCTTTATTTGTTTTCCGGCTTTGAACAAGGAGAAAGAAAAAGAAAACAGAAACGGTATTTAAAACAAACGACATAACAAGTTTAATGAGCGTAAAACAAAATTTGCATAATCAGGAGGAGATGGGCAATGGTTTTAGCAGTAATTTCTTCAGCATTTCACACATGAGTTTGATTTCAGCTTCAACTGTGTACCACACAGGGCGAGGTCTCTACACAACTAATAGAGAATCGATTGCAAATTATTTTTCATCGTGATCAATGATTACAATTGATATCTTTATGACTAAAGGGGAGTTTCCATTAAAGAAAGGATATAAAGGGAACCGTGGGCCGATACATTTGTGAGGGAGGTGCTACGAGTGTTTAAGTCTCTCATGGGATAATTTAGTGTCGTTAATTAACCAAAGAGCCATAAAAAAAGCTTACCAATCAAATGTGGCTTCAACTGGAACGGCGTGTATCCCTCTCATTCAATTTTGGGATTCGTTAAAATTATACACCATTTAAATGGTGTATAGTTTTGATTTTGGGGAATTGTTGCTAAAATCTACTTCATTTGTAATCATTGATTAAAATAAAAAGAATAAAAGAAAAATAAAGAGAATAAAAACTTACTTAGTCAAGTAAGTAAGTTTTTATTCTCTTTAGTTTTTTACAACTACAAAGTTACTTTATTTGAAGACTGTTTAAAAATTTACTGTCTGGAGAGAATTGTAGATTATTGATAGTTGGAGATTCAGTTTAATTTACAAATACTCTATCTGCAGACAAATTTTCGGCTGTGTTGGACTAAAATTAATAATTTTCAAAATATGCCACTAGGGGCGTAGTGTGTCATTGATCTGTTAGAAGAATCGATTTAGAACAATAATATCCAAATTCTACATATTTACTCCCATAGAACAATAAATAGGAGGGTTCTAATAAAAAGTTAATACGGCTCATTACTAAAAAACTAACCGATAGAGGGCGCAAATTGTTACAGTTTTATAGAGCAAGATGTCTAGAATCCGAAAAACGAAACCCCATGCCCCTACATTCTACAGAAACGACACAATTCACGAATTTGTGAATTGACAATTTTATGAAAATTTATTCCCACAAAAATGTCTGTATTTCTGGCCCTATGGGAGATATCGATACGCGGTTTGCACACTTGTATTCCAAATAAAACAAGGTATACAACGGTGTGGAATTCGGCACCCTCTATCAGTTAGTTTTGGATAGATAACTTTGTTTTGTATTTAATCTTTCCTCTTGTTTCTCGGTAAATACTGCTTCTTTTAATTTGCAAATCGCAAGTTTTACAGAGCATTATATCGGCTATTGGTTGACAACTTTTCCAATATATATATATATCTCCCATAGGACCAGAATTAACAAGGATTAAATCTAATACAACTATATATTTAGGGAACTTACTTACTTGAGAATGCAGGCAAAATAGATGTTAGTGACTAGTTTTTCAATGAGCTTATCCTGATCAGTTAGTTACTTGTCCTTCGGTTTGTGGTTAGTTTTGTTTTTTATTAATGAGCTATTTTACTGTTGTAATTGGTTCATATCTAAATCATGTAATGTTGACAGTAAGAAGTGGCTTTTGTAACAAGACAAAAGAATAGTGAAATTAAGTTTAAATACAATAAAAGTGACTGTCATTGGCAATAAAGTAGCAACAGAGAAGTAATACAGAGGTTATTTAGTTTATATTTTTGATGCTAGTGACTAGCTTGATCTATGTTGTTTTTTTCTTAATGAGTTTCATAAGCTATGCTATTTATGTTTTTCTAAGACCAACAAAAATTATACAAGAAATCACTACAACCCAAAAATTTTTTTATTCTTCTAGCTATTCTCAATATATTTTTACTTTAACCAACTGTGATGTTGGCAGTAAGAGGTGACTTTTCTTGATACCACCACAATAAAACTATCAAATTTTCTTTTATAGTAACTTAACTGTCATTGGCAATAAAGTACAGATGTTATTTTTCTTACTGCCACATACATAGAGGGTGATATCACCAAAAGTCACCTCTTATTGCCACCATCACATTCATAGATATGAACCTTATTACATTTTGAGTAGTGAACTTGTTTTTTCAGAGTTCTCTAAGTAAGCTGTGTCTCATTAATAAATTACTAACCACTAGCATCTTCCCCTTCAGCAGAAAATGGTAGTTTTTTAAGATTGTCCTGCCCTATAGTGGTTAGTTTAGTTTAGTTTATTAATGAGCTTAATGGACTATGCTATTTAGTTTACCTAAGACTGCTGAATACGAAAGAGACTTGTATTAAACAAGACATCGTTGCAGCCCAAAAATTCTTTTTCCTAAAATAAGCCAATTACTAATTTATGACTGTCATTGGCAATAAAGTAACAAAAAAGAATACAAAAAATGTTATTTAGTTTATATTTTTGATGCTAGTGGCTAGCTTGAACTTCCCTAGTGGTTAGTTTAATTTATTAATGAAACACAACTTAGAGAACTCTGAAAAAATAAGTAATTGTTTCATATCTATGAATATGATGTTGGCAGTTAAGAGACACCACCCTCTATGTACAGTTTTTTTAAGCTTGTCCTGTCCTATAGTGGTTTAATTTATTAATGAGCTATGTTGTTTTTTTTCTTGGAGTTTAATGGACTGTATCACTGTAACCCAAAAATTCTTATTCTTGCAGAGTCTCTAGCTGAACTATTCACAATATACTTTTACTTTAACCAACTAAGTCCAGAAAAAACGAATGGCTAACTTGATCTGCCCTAGTGGTTAGTTTAATTTATGAAACACAACTTATTTAGAGAGAACTTTATGAAAAATAAGTTCAATCAAAATGTAATTGGTTCATATCTATGAATGTGATGTTGGCAGTTAAGAGGTGACTTTTGGTGACACCACTCTATGTATAGTTTTTTAAGCTTGTCCTGCCAACTGCTGAATACAAAAGAGACTAGTATTATACAAGACATTGCTGCAGCCCAAAAATTCACCAAATTAATTAACTTATGGCTGTCATTAGCAATAAAGAGAATACAAATGTTATTTTTGATGCTAGTTGCTAGCTTGATCTGCCTTAGTGGTTAGTTCCAAACTAGGGAAAACAGAATTTAATTCCTACAATAAGACTATCAAAAATTTTCTTATTCTAACAAACGAATGGTAGCTATGTAAACGTTACTTTGAACAGGGAAATTAAAGTAAAACTAAGCACTAAATGTGTTGCAAATGCTGTCAAATGCAAGCAAAACAGATGTTAGTAACCAGTTTTCTATGAATTTGTCCTGCCCTAATGGTTAGTTTAGTTTTTTTGTTGACTGCAGAAAAGACAATCATGTGATGCTGTTAAATGCTTGCAAAAGATAACAAAAGTACGTTCCAACAGTGCACTGTCTAGTAGTGTTGAGAAGTAATACAGATGTTATTTAGTTTATGTGACTAGCTTGATCTGTTCTAGTGGTTGAGCTATGTTGTTTTTTCTTAATAAGTTTAATAAATTATGTTATTTATGTTTTCCTAAGACCAACAATTCGAAAGAGACTTGTATTATTCAAGAAATCGCTGCAACTCAAAAATTTCCTTATTCTTCTAGCAGAACTATTTAATTTTAACCAACTAAATCCAGAAAAAACAAGTTCACTCAAAATGTAATTGGTTCATATCTATGAATGTGATGTTGGCAGTAAGAGATGACTTTTGTTGACACCACCCTCTTATGTATATGACAGTAAGAAGATTACTTTTGTCGAACTTTATAATTTTAAAATATAATAATTTTTTTTTTTAGATATTATATAGGTTAAACAAAAAACAGAACTATGTAAAAAGAAGATAACTAAAATAAATAGGAAGAAAAGTAATCAACAGAATGATATTTCTAATAAACTAAAACTAACCACTAGGGCAGGATAAAAGCTAACCACTAGCATCAAAAATATAAACTAATCGATAGCTTTTGTAACACCCCTAGTAACTAAACAAGGGAACCAACTTTTTTAGGGAGGTGACTTTTGTCCACTAGAGAATGAGATTAGGTCCACTAGTGTATGTAAAATAACATAACTGTATAAAATATTAGGGAGAACCGCCCTATCAAAAATTCTTATTCTAACAAACAACTGACATCTTGTATCCCTAATCAACAGAATGATATTTCTATTTTTTAATAAACTAAATTAACCACTAGGGCAGGATAAGCTAACCACTAGCAACTGTAACACCCCTAGTAACAAAACAAGGGAGCAACTTTTTAGGGAGGTGACTTGTCCACTAGAGGATAAAATTAGATCCACTAATGTATGTAAAATAACAACTGTATAAAATATTAGGGAAAACCAAATTTAATTTTTACCGTAAAACTCCCTATCAAAATTCTTATTCTAACAACATATTCAGCAATTCAACAGAAAATGGTAGTTTTTTCAGATTGTTCTGCCCTATAGTCGTTAGATGTACCTAAAACTGCCGAATACAAAAGAGACTTGTATTATACAAGACATCGTTACAGCCCAAAAATTCTTATTCTTTCCTAAAATAAACCAAATTAGTAACTTATGACTGTCATTGGTAATAAAGTAACAAAAAAAGGATACAAATGTTATTTAGTTTATATTTTTGATGCTAGTAGCTAGCTTGATCTGCCCTAATGGTTAGTTTAGTTTATTAATGAAACACAACTTACTTAGAAAATCCCTAGTAACAAAACAAAAGAACTGACAGTAAATGAAATTATTAAGTAAATACAATACAAGTAACTCCAAATAAAAAATATAAAAAATCTTCATTTGATTAATGTACTGACTGGCAATACTTGGAAGGAAGAGTACATATATTATTTTTGATGCTAGTGACTAGCTTGATCTGCCCTATTGGTTAGTTTTGAACTAGAGAGAACAGAATTTAATTTCTGCAATAAAAACTATCAAAACTTTTCTTATTCTAACAACATCTTGTGCCACTAACTAAACAGGCAAAACAGATGTTAGTGGCTAGTTTTCTATGAATTTGTCCTACCCTAGTGGTTGTTTTTAGCTACGTTGACTGCAGAAAAGACGATCATGTGATGCTGCAGTAAGAGGTGGTTTGTCTTACTAGGGGGTGTTACAAAAGCCAATAAATTCATCTCTTATTGCCATACATCATTCATGCCTATGAATCATGTGATAGAAAGAAGAGATGAATTTGTTGGCTTTTGTAACACTCCTAGTAACAAGACAAAAGAACTGACAATAAATGAAATTACTAAGTAAATACAATATAAGTAACTCCAAAGACTGTTGAATTAACTGCAATTATACTTTATAATTTAAAAATATAATAATTCAGATATATAGGTTAAACAAACAGAACTATGTAAAATAAATAGGAAGATTAGTGGCTAGTTAAAGTAGAGAATAAAATCACTTCTTAAAATGCTTTTTGTGGATAAAATTGTACAAGGAGGAAATAAGTGTTTTTATATATATACACACACACACACACACACAGTAATACCCCGAAGTTACGCGATAGGTGGGTCCGACGAAAATTGCTTAAGTCGGGGTAAAACTTTGCATATAAATACATATCAATTTTGTTTAATTGGGACCAAGGACTAACAAAAACACTAAGTTTAGAAGAAAAATATTAAAATTGCAGTTATTTATACATATTAATACAAAATATGTATTAAAAAAATAAATACTTACGTAAAAAAGTTATTTCGATGTCAATGGCTTCATAAAATCGAACAAATTCGTCTGACGACACAGCGCCTTTTTTTTCACGCAGAATTTCTTCGTAGCAAGCTAATAATTTCATCTTGCGACCTTTATATGTCAAAACAAGGAAAATTCTGTTCAAAAGTTAATACTTGTAGTTCACTTGTTGACAATGCTCTCTCCGTGCAATTAGGCCCACTTCAACTTCTGTTGCACGTCGACCATCGCAGCTAACAAGGGATTGCCGGAAACTAATTAGGGGTGGGGGGAGGCAAATTTGTTTTGGATACATTACTTACTTGGAAAAAAATTTGCATACATAGAAAAGTGCATTTGCCAGCTGCACAATGGCTATATTTATCATAGTAAAAGAAAGAATAGGGCATATGTCATCACAAAAATCGATCAAATGTTCTTCGTAGAGTTCTTTGAATTCATCTCTTAAAGATTTCAAAATGTTTATAACTGTATTGTTGATGGGTTTTAATGGTTTTGTATATTGCCATTCAATACCATTTTTATTGAGTTCATATGATATAAAATAATTTACAACAAATGCAACTTCAGAATCTTCCATTGATGCAATTTCAGGATCTTCCATTGAACTTGTTAGAAATAGAGGAATGTAGACTCGCAGTTTCAGAAAATGCAGATCCAGTTATTCTACGATCTTCTATCCGACCTCACCTATAATATAATATTGTTTAATTTAATGTCCATACATTTGTAAGAACATTGAACATATAAATTAAAACTGTTGAATACTAAATGCTGCCTGCCTTTCCATTTATCTATTTCAATTTATGCACGGATACAATGATGTAATAAAGTTGAAAAATAAAGTAGACAACTAGAACAGACAAACTGAAAGTAGATTAAAACAGAGAAAATCTCTTCTTAAAATACTTTTTGTGGATGGAATTTTTTTGACTTATCAAGAAATTTTATCAAAAGGTTCAAGTTTCATTGTCAAACAATAGCATCCAACAGTTTTATTTCCAATGTTCTACTTTCAAGACCTAGTTAACAAGACAGTATAAAAGTGAACGGTTGGCAGTATGAGGGGTTTTTGGTGACACCCAGTAACAAGACCAAGCAAGTTCTTGTTTGATAATAAGACAAGGGAATTGACAAATGATTGTTTTGTATTAGTTAGAGGAAGTGACTTGCGTTTGGTAGTGGCACCACCTAGAAATAAGACACAGATTACAAGAAGTGACTTTCGGAGCTGACAAAAGTGAACGGAAATATAAATAGAAATTAAAAAATCTTATTACCAAAAGCAAGAGCTGACAAAAGTGAACGGTTGGCAGTAAGAGGTGGCTCAATGTCTATTTAGCCAACTAGTTGATGGTTAGTTTAACAACATAGCTCATTAAAAAGTAGTCAGTCACTACACATTATCCGTTGAAAAATTTAGCTTAAAAGCTTAATATTTAAAATCACTCGTTCTTACATCAACCCTAAGAGTTTAGCATAGAAGTACCACATATTTATCTCCCAAAACTAAGTTCCATAGAATTAATTACATTACTCCAACACAGGGACCGAATAAATAAGGAACTCAAAAAAAAGTTGCCACCAGGCGGAGCTGAAATCTTAAAAACTGAAAGAGGGAACCCTAAAGATAATGAAAGATGTGAACCATTACAAAAGACCCCATAGGAGCCGAGATATATAGAAATTAGTAAAATAGCCCAAAAGCAAAAAGAAAACCCATAGAGCAATGAGAAACAGGTTAAGTAGCAATTATACAAGTTAAGTAACAATATTACCAGCCAAGACACTGAGCAAGCATTATCAAGTCAACTGCAATTTTTGTCACCTTAGTATACACAAAACAGTAATGACGGTAGTCCAATTAAACCAAAAAACTTCAACTAATATTTTTACACCTTAGTAAACTCTCAAAGACAAAGTATACCTTTCTTTTGCACCTCTGTGTATACAAAGTTTATGCTCCCATAATGCATAGCTACGAGGTACCACCAATATTTTTCACCAAATATATGAATAATTTTCATCCATACAAAGAGTTAGTCACAAAATGGAGGATTCCATAGTAAAGTACACTATATATGCACTTTAAAATGGCTGCTTCCACTGAAGGCAACCATTAGAACACACAAAATGTCTGCTGACTGTATTAGCTTTCCCTCCAAAAATATATAATCTAACGATCATTGGTTGATCAAACGAGGAAGAAGCAATGGCTACCACGTAGAAAACAAAACTACAGAATGTAGGCAGAGCCAAGAATATGTTTCTCTTTTCTGGCTGGCTATTGACACAATATGAAAAGACAAGTGAATCCCCAGTGTCACTAACAGCCACCCTTATGTACCAAAATAGAAAGCAAGACGCTTGGCAAACCCATTATAGAGTGTCCAAGGCCAAACACAGTAATTAAACGTTCAGTGAAGGAGTCAGTGATAATTGTCAGCCATTTTTCAATACTAACGCTGAGAATATTTATCGCTAGAATAGCAGATTTTTAAATCGGCAGGCAATGCGCGATTCCTTCACTAAAAAAGGTATCACCAAACTCACCACCACTTTATCTACAAGGGACAATTCAACTTACTAGGGGGGATGGCCTAGAAACACAAGAAAAAGTTATCATCCTCAGAGACTACGAAGGAACAACCTCACACAACAAGAGCTATCCAACTAGTGAGTTGTTGGAACAGACAAAAGCTTTTGCCAGCAATTTTAATTTATTTCTCTGAATTTAGAAGTGCCACATATAAGCCAACTAGTTGCTGCTATCTTGTTAGTTTAACAACATAGCTCATTAAAAATAGTCAGTCACTACCCATTATCAGTTTGAAAAATTCAGCTTAAAAGCATAATATTTAAAATCACTCGTTTTTACATCAATCATTTTTTATTCATCATCAACCAATTTTTATTCAATCTAAGTTCATGTCTAAGTGAATAAGTATCTTTCATAGATCACAGAACTAAAAATACAACGTTTACATAGCGCTATTTTTTAAAAAACTAGTATCATAAAACTTAAAAATACAAACCAAACATTTCTAAGTTCTATTACAATTTCTACTTACCAGGAACTAAGTGGAGATCAGAATTCTACCTGCTCATCTATTGATATGATATCTGTGTTACATTTCTTTACTTTTATACACTTTTGTTTGGTTAGTGCTAGGTCGCTATACGCTACCATTGGCTCAATTGGTTCATGCAGCGTATAGCAAATTGCCAATAGGAGCAGACTTTTAGTTTTTTTTTTGCATTTGATGGTTTGTCATCAGATGCATCTGTGTTACATTTCTTTTTTCTTTTATGCATTCTTGTTTGGCTTATTGCCAACACTACTATTTAGACAGTGCACTTTTGGAGCAGGCTTTTGTCTTTTGCAGCTTTTAACAGCATTTAGCAGTTAAAGCTTTTGCCAGCAATTACTTTTGGTGGGTTTGGTTTGGAGCAAACTTTTGTTTTCTTTTGCTAGCATAAAAGTATAAAAGTAAATGTTCAGCCAGAGGCTCTGCCAGTTTTCAGAGTTTTTTGAAGAAGTAAGTTGTCTGTGTTCATGTCCAGTTTTACTAGTTTTGTATTAACATAGCTGTTTTAACAACTTAGCTTATTAATAAGCCACTAGGGCAGAACATCTATAAAACTAGAAATATATATAACATTTTTAACCTTAGCTGATTAATAAAAACTAGCCAGTAATCTTTCTATTTATTTTACATAGTTTTGTTTTGTTTAACATATATAATATGTGAATTATTATATTTTAAAATTATAAAGTATAATTGCAATTAATTCAACAGTCTTAAGTTAAATATAAGTAAATATTTAAACACAATAAAAAAGATTGGATATTTTTGATTTGGAGTTACTTGTATTGCATTTACTTAATTTCACTATTTAAGTCACCTCATCACTTAAATTTCATTTAGTGTCAGTTCTTTTTGTCTTGTTACTAGGGGTGTTACAAAAGTCAAATTCATTTCTTCTTTCTGCCACATGATTCATAGACATGAATGATATATTGCAATAAGAAGAAATGAATTTGTTCCACCAACAAATTCATCTCTTATTGCCAGCATCACATGATTGTCTTTTTTTTTTTTTTGGTAGTTTTTTTTTTTTTTTTTTTTTTTTTATGTGAACCCCAAACACGAGAGGTATTAGAACCTATAGTACTTAGTACCGTGCTCGGATTGGAGGTTGAGGAGACGAAAGAAGATATTTGTTGACATTGAACTTCGACTTCTGTAGATTGTAATTTTCAGGACATACGTATGAAGGAAGGTTGTTCCAGAAAACGGCAGTTCAATGAATAAATGAGGAAGGTGAAAAGTTTGTTCTGTGGGTTTGAAGTTGGACAGTAAATGGATGTTGGCTGGTGGCGGCACGTGTTCGGACTGTTTTGAAAGAGAGAGCGGGAATTATAGAAGCCAATTCAGACGAACAGTGCCCATAGAAGTATCTGTAGAAGAGGCATGCAGCAGAAACAGTGCGTCTATGAGAAAGCGAGTGGAGAGACCCTGTTAGATGTGAATCATTAATTAACCTAACTGCCCTCTTCTGAATGGAATCAAGAAGCCTGAGAGAGGTTTTGGGGGCACCACCCCAGATGTGGGAACAATATTCCATGGCAGGGCGGATTTGCGATTTATACAGAGTGAGCAGCTGTTTGGAAGAAAATTAACGCCGAGAGCGAAAGAGAAAACCAAGTTTTTTTTTAGATGCAGAAGAAGCAATATTTGTAATGTGCTTGTGCCAAGAGAGATTAGAAGTCAGGGTAATACCCAAAAGAGATATATCATTTTGCCTAGAAATCGGAATGTCACTAAACATAAGCATAGGAGCAGAAGAATCCTTTTTGCGAGATATAAGACAAGACTGAGTTTTAGAAGGGTTGAAATCAACTAGGTTGTCTTTGCCCCACTGGAGAATTACCTGAAGATCGGCATTTAAGGAATTGGTAGCAGATTTTCGAGAATTTGAAGCTGATTGAACAGGACAAGGTTTCTCAAAATGGAAAGTTGAATGCAATGGGCTATCATCGGCAAAACTATGGATAGGATTTCCAGTCAATGGAAGAAGGTCATTGATATACAAGAGGAAAAGAGTGGGGGAAAGAACTGAACCTTGGGGGACACCGGCATTAGTGGAGAAGTTAGAAGACAGAGAGCCATCTACCATCACCCTCAGTGAGCGATCAGAGAGAAAACTGGATAACCAATTACTAAAAACAGTTGGCAAACCATAAGATGGAAGCTTGTTTAGAAGACCTTTATGCCAAACACGATCAAAAGCCTTTGAGATGTCAAGAGCAACTACTTGTGTTTCACCGAACCTTTCCATTGAATTAGTCCATAAATAGGTAATATAAGCCAGAATATCACCAGTGGATCGACACTGACAGAATCCATACTGGCAATCGTTGATCAGACGGAAGGTTTCTAGGTAGTTTAAGAGTTGGCGGTTAATTGATTTCTCCTTTACTTTAGAAAGAGTAGAAGTAATTGCAATGGGACGATAATTGGATGGGAGGGATTTGTCACCATTTTTGGGAACTGGCTGGATATGAGCAAATTTCCAAGCAGAAGTAAAAACACCTTTGGAATAAGAAAGTGAAAAAAGGCGGCAAAGAATAAGAGTAAGTTCAGGAGCACAGGTTTTGAGAACAAGTGGAGAAATACCATCGGGACCTGGAGCTTTCTTAGCATCAAGATTCATCAAAATCCTTTTGACGGAAGACCACAGGAGGCATTGAATGGAGCGTGTTGGGAATGGTGGGAGGTGTTTTACCAAGATCATTAATACATGAGCTGGAGGGAAAATGGGATGCTAGCAGGTCAGCTTTATCCTTGGCTGAAGTGACAACAGAACCATCTGGTTTGGACAGAGGTGGGAGCAGAGATGGGCAAAAGTTGCGGCCAATAGCTTTGGCAAGAGACCAGAATGCTTGGCTACCATTAGGGCTAGAAGCAAGTTTTCTACTCTTAGCCTGTTCAAACTGTAGTTTGGACTGATTAATAACTGATTTACAATTGTTGCGAGCTTTGGTGTAGGCAGAAAATGAAACTGAAGAATTAGAAACAAGCCAATTACGATATGCAACGTTCTTCTCTTGGACAGCCTTAGCACATTTATTGGAAAACCAAGGTTTAGATAAAGGACGAGATTTTAAAGTGGAGTGTGGGATAAAGGATTCCATTCCTGCAAGAATAATTTCACTGACACGATCTGAGCAAACGTTGACATCAGAACTTTTGAAACAATAATCCGACCAAGGAAAAGAAGAAAAGAAGTCTCGCAGGTCATCCCATTTTGCATTCTTGTAATGCCAAACAACACGAGGTTGGGAATAGCCATGAGATAAAGGTTCCATTGCAGAAGGGACAATCAGCAAGTTGTGATCTGAAGTGCCTAAAGGACCTCTCACTTCGACCATGTACTTAGAAGAGTTGTTTGTGAGAAAAAGATCAATCGTATTGGCTGTATGATTAGGATTGTCCGGTATTCTTGTAGATAAATGAACAATCTGTGCTAGGTCATTAGTAATTGCAAAAGCCTCAGCATCTCGACCTGCTGGGTCGGTGTGACTAGAAAACGGAAGCCAGCTGGAGTTGTGAACATTAAAATCACCAAGAAAAATTACCTCACTGTTAGGAAAGTTGGACTGGAGAAAGTCAAGTTGCAAAGAGAGGAAGTCAAAGAGCTCCAAGTGATTAGTGGAGTTGGGAGAACGGTAGAGACAACAGATGAATTTGACACAATGAGATACAGAGATTTTAAGCCAGAGAAGAACAAAGAGAGGAGATTCCAAATTGCCAAGTCTCTGACAGGGAATATCATATCTGACATATGCACAAGTACCACCTTTGAGGCGAAAGGAATCATACAGCGAATAATTTGGGCATCTGAGATGGGCAGTAGTTGAATCAACCGATAACTGAGATTCTGTCAGAAAAAGTACATGAGGTTTGGCAGACTGCAAGTGGAAATGGACATCGTTGAGATTAGAATTGAGACCACGTATATTTGTGAAATGAATTAGGAAGTGTTTGGGAGGTTTAGATCTTTTCGCAGATAAGCTTGCTCTATTAGTTTGACAATTCATGGTGTATTCAATAGTAAGAAAAAGTGAATGGGACATGCTGTATGAAGTAATGAAATTTTTGGATATGGAGTACACGTGGTAAGAATATACCCAGATCCTTGACATAACGTGGCCTCGACAATGCTCCTCGCATACACACTACTCGGATTCCCTCCAGTCACTATCTGGCAGAGTAGATATAGCAAGATTATACACTAGCTGATCCGGAAGCCTCCTAGAGAGTTAGCAATAGGTCCGGTCCGGTGTACTAACCAGCAGCTGGCCTGCGAACACCGTTTTAGAGCTGTACCCTCGAAATGTAAGGAATATTGGATCTCGCCACGACGTTCATCATAACCTCAAAAGTCATCAATCAAACTGCATGAGGAAAGAGATAGGGAAGGGTTGACCGGAACTTAGTTCTAGAGACTAAACATGGGTTCCACCACTTCAAGCCTCCAATAAGCAAAGTGCTGGTATTTCACAGGTTGATGAGAGTCATCTACCACCTAGTACTGCCTGGTAACATAGAGGGTCGGCGTTCCTCCATGTGGTGTGGGCGCCAAACCTCGACCCCTGCTTACGTTTTATTTTCTTTTACAGCCTTCATAATCAGTTAGGGTTTCTTGTTGGCTGCTGTGTCAACTTGATATTAATAACACTTGTTACTTAGATTGTATAGTTAAGTTTTACATTATGGGGGACAAACAACCTCTTGATGTGGATGATTTTCCTACTCTCGGGAGCCAGTCTGGTTCTTTGAATTTAAATTCCCAAGTTCGCTACAAATATGAATCCACAAGTTTGCTTTGATAGGCTACTACAATTGGATAGCCTGAGTTCACAGGTGTCCGCTTCTTCTAATTTTCAAGTGCCGACTTCTTAGCAGGATCTAACTGATACAAGTGCAGTCCAGATTGGACAAGGAAATTGTGGAGTCCCAACAAGTGAAAAACCTTTGCGATGCAAACATTTTTGGAGTCTTTGAAACTGCTACTAAAACGATTTAGACTATTTCTACTTCTAATTCTTGCCTTCAGTGAGAATTGTATCAGGTGCACTTCGGAAAAGTCATCCTCCTCTTTTATTGTACGATGTACCTAAGAACTATCCAGGGAGGATATTTTGGATAATATGTTCACTAAAAATTTGGCTGACTGCGGATATTCTTTGGAGGAGGCTAAGAGTGAAATAATGGAGAGTCATTGAAATGATTTGATTGTTGTTAAATCTAAGAATAGATTATTCTTTAGATACTATATTAATTAGTGTTCCACAGGGAATATGGAATTTTTCAATGTTTTTTTTTGTTTTTGAATGGTTGTGTATTAAATTTTTATTTTTTTTAAAAGACAGTTTGGCTAATGCCCTTGGTCAGAACTTTGTTCAGCCCAAGTAAGGGTGCTCTGATGTAGAACGCAGGTGACATTCTGGTGTATTGCAGAATGTTAATCCCTTTACCTCTCCTGTAAACTGGTACCGTAAAATTACCAATCAACTCCTCCATCTATTCAGCGGGTGTCCCGTAGTTTTCAGGTGAAAATTTATCAAAAGAAATAATTATGGGGAAAGGAGAGGGAGTGGGTGGTTTACTAATGCCCATCACAGGACACTTCGATAAAATATTCGTCGGAGTCATCACTGAAATAATTGAAAGTGGAAGGGAATAATATTTTTGCAGGCGAAGAATTTAAGATTTATCAGTGAAAAAAGAAAAAACGTTAGAGTTGTGAAGTGTTCAGAAGTGTTCTATATATAAATACACTGTGCTGCCACTTTATTAGGTACACATAATAAAGTAGCGTGTTGCACCTACTTTAGCCTTCAAAACAGCCTGAATCCGTCTAGGCAAGGATTGAACAAGATTCTGAAAACGTTGTGCAGGAATGGAGTACCATGCAGACATGAATGTGTCACGCAGTTCCATCAAATTCGACGGAGGTGTCGGCCTGCAGCAAACATCCCTTTCCAGCTCATTCCAAAGATGTTCAATAGGATTGAGATCCGCGGACAGCTGGCCACTGCAGCAAAGAAAAGTCATTTTCATGTTCCTGGAACCATTCCATAGTGATTCCGGCTTAGTGCACTGGCGCATTTTCCTACTGGAAGTAACCATCTGACTGAGGATAAACTGTCAACATGAACGGACCCACTTGGTCAGCAACGATGTTTAGTTACGATGTCGCATTCAGACGTGAATCTATGGGTATCAATGTACCCAACGTGTGCCAAGAAAACATTCCCCACACCATAACACTGCCCCCATCACCTTGCACAGTAGTCGTCAGACATGACGGGTCCATGGATTCATGTTGTTTTCGCCAAATTCTGAGCCTTCCGTCAACATGATGCACCAGGAACTTCAACTCGTCAGACCAAGCAACTGTTTTCCAATCCTCGATAGTCCAGTGGTGGTGTTGCTGTGCCCACAGGAAGCCCTCTCTTGTTCTTAACTGATAACAAAGGTACGCGATGTGGCTCTCGGTTGTTGTAGCCCATTTGCGACAAAGTGCGACTAGTGGTCCGTTGCGATATTTTGTTCTGCGCACCAAGGTTGTATTCTGACGTGATGTGCGACATTGTGGCCCGTCTGTTTGTTTGCACAATTCTAGCCATCCTCCTCATATCTCTCTCATCAACAAGCGATTTTCTTCCACAGGAGTGCCATTAACAGAATGTTTTCTGTTCGTTGCACCACTCTCGATACACCCTTGAAACTTTGGTGCATGAAAAGTTCAGGAGAACTGCCGTTTCAGAGATGCTTTGTCCAGCACGTCTTGCACCTACTACCATGCCACGTTCGAGGTCTGTTATATCACGCCTTTTCCCGATTCTTGCTACGGTTTGTACGCTTAACTGATACTAGAAAGGTTGTTCTGCTGCATTTATATCCACAACTGTGGTCATGTGACTTGCAACGTTGTGGGACAAATCATTTGTGTGCACAGCAGAGGTGTACCTAATAAAGTGGCAGCACAGTGTACGTGTTATGTATTGATAACAGTTGAGAAGAATGGAAACGAAAATAAACTGGAAAGATGAGAGGAGGTAGCATAGCTACAAATCGAAAAAGTAAAAAGCATAATAATAAAAGACAAAAAATAATACATTTTAAACGTAAGATAGAATTATATACATAAGTATATTGTCTCATGCTGAACAATCCTGGCGTCTCTGCCAGTTGTGGTGGTGGGGATTTTTTGTATTTATTTCTTTATTTATATTATATCTTTTTTCTTATATATATTTATCTATCCCCTATGATTAGTTCCCCTTTAAAATAACTACCCACTTGCGCATCTGACTATTAACTTCACAGAAAATTCTAGGTTCAAGGGGAAAAGCTCAGATGTACTTAATTCCCTTCGGATAGGCTGGTACTCAGAACATCAAAAAAACACACAAAGGTTATATATGAAATTCAGTTTATTGTACATATTTACATGAATACATCAAAACCAAAATGATTAAACCCAAACATATGACAACATGACCTAGTCTCATCTTCTTATATATATTTATTTTAATCATGTATCAGTTAAAACCATCAATAACAAAAAACCGATCCCTTTCTATTATTTCCTACATATATTGATCATGCATCAATTAAAACCATTAATAACAAAATATCAATCCTCTTTCTATTATTTCTTACATAATTCAATACTTATTCATTTACTCAACACAATGATTATTAACAGGTATCACTCACTTCTAATTCCCATCCAAAACATATTTAATTGTAGCCTATCAAGCAATTATAAACAAGGCATAATTACTTCAAATATTTTATATACAGTATATGTATTCCCTTCCAAAATTATTTATATATCTATTAACTTGCCCTGGCTAATGTCCTTCAGCACATATCCTAAAATAACTATCCTTACAACTGAGTAATTCTTATACACAGTATCTACCAAAGTCCAGCTAATCAAATTTAGAGGTTCCTA
This sequence comes from Mastigoproctus giganteus, assembly GCF_048544385.1. Taxonomy (NCBI): domain Eukaryota; kingdom Metazoa; phylum Arthropoda; class Arachnida; order Uropygi; family Thelyphonidae; genus Mastigoproctus; species Mastigoproctus giganteus. Next base: position 117,175,274 of record NC_143588.1, read on the forward strand.
CAGTTCTTTGTGTGTATGAGAATACTTATGTAACTAGCGACTTACTTAGTTATCTTGAGGCTCTGCGGCATGTCCTTCATCTTTCTCGCGGTGAACAGCAGGTCAACTCCATCTGCAACACATCTCGCAAACCTTGGAGAGTTCGACAAGAGTTTTCAGGTTTGCTGCTTGGGTTTCGAGTACCTTTGCTCCTAAAAACGATTCATTTCATCTGGTCAGCCCGTTTGTTCACCCTTTGGTCCGGCCCCGGATTCTATCAGCTTCAGCATTATCTCATGGGCATCAGACATCTTGTTTATCCTACAATGAGCTAACTTCGCCGTATTCTGCTTTCTCAACTATTTTCGTTGCCTTCTGCTCTTTACTGAACTCTGTAAAAAAACTCGGAAAACTCTGAACTCTACTGAAACAAAACTGTGTCTGCTACTGGCTGACGGATTGACTAACTGCTACGTTTTAACTTGATCCACTTTATTCTCTCCAACACTAATTTATACTACAACTACTCAACTTACTGACACTGACTGACTGTACCATCTTAAACTGGTCATCACTTGCTCAACTCTGACCGACTAAACCATTTTAACACACACCGACAAAATCTCAACTTTGTGTCTTTGACTAACTCATCTTCAGAAACACCGACAAAAAAACCTCAACTCTGTCTGTTAAACCATTTTCACTCACACCGACAAAAATATCAACTTTGTGCCTCTTTTCCATCCTTTCACTGCCTTTTTCCTTCATCTTACTCCCGATTTCGCCACGCCTATTCTCAATGACTCCTTCCAATCCTATATTCATTTACGAATTCTTCTCATTTGATTTGTTAGAAGGCCTATACTCAGCCTGCCCAGTAGCATGTGTTACCATACACCCTTTTTTTACAATTCTACCAGATTTTCTCCCATACGGTGTGCCCTTAGATGTTTGCCGATTATCCAAAAAACAACTTTCCCCTCTCATATAACGCCTTTGTCCCCGTTGCGTTTTAAAACCACGAAAATCACATCTCATGACCACAGCACCTATATTTGGAAACTTATGTGCTGGTCAAGACACCACTTCCTGTTTACGACCTACTAGGTTCGATCCTGCATAAAGCTTAATTTGTCTGTTGTTGTTTGGACCCATGCTGCTTTACAGTAGTTTCCCTGCTTATAACGAAAGTTGATGACTAATGGCTCTGCTTTTATTACTTACTACCCATTAAATTTATATTCCATGCTGAAAAATCCTATTTATTGAAATCTGACGATATTACTTTCGTATTCACTAGCAACAAGAACTCCTATTTCTTAATTAATAAAAACCATCTTATTATTATTATTCTGTAAGATTTTTAATCTTACAGAACGAATATTAAAATAAAATTTTTCGCAGGCTCACCGGGGATGGGGGGAATTTATTTTTCCGAGGGAGAACTGGCCCCGGTCACCTCCCCCGCCCCCGGATTCAACACTGAACGCGTCCCACCTGAAGGTTTCACACCCATTACAGACGCTGTTGTTCTAGATTTGTAAATCCAGTGAGTTTTGATGTTTCGACTTTTAAAAAATGTTTCAACAGCAAATGCAGCCTGTTTATTCGACTATCCTCCATTTTTGTTGAAACATGACCTCCAGTGCAATCGCTATGAAATGGCCTCACTTTTATTTATTTATTTTATTTTATTTTTTGATATAGTAAAATTTTGTAATCTGTGGTTTACTCTGTAAAGTGATGTCCAGATAACATGAAGCCATTGGCATAACCAATTAACTTTCACTTTCTTGTGTAAGCGAATGATGTCATCAATGATCAGGGTCACGGCCAGATGTAGAATCCACTTAAGAAGTAGAGGAATTCCTTATGAGAGAACGATCAAGGTCACTGCTAGATGTAGTGTCCACTTAAGAAGTAGAGGAATTCTTGAAGCAGGAAAAAGAGGGTAAAATGCTTCTATTAAATTTTCCTTACAGACTAAGACCGTAATGGGAATTAATTATAAAATCGAAATCGATTTATATATTCTTTAAATTTAATCTAAAATGTCGTCCTAGCAAAATTCTAACGACTTTTATTAGCGAACCGAGAAAATTTCGTGTCTACGCATCTACATATGCCAACTCAATCCTTCAACCAGCACAGGGTAACGAGCAAACATCATCTAGGATTTCTGTTGGTCCAATTTTAATGAAATTTGGGAAGGCTCAACAAATTTTTTTTGTAATATCCAGAAATAAAATAAGACTTATTATGTTTGTTGGTGTGCGCTGATCAGGAATGAATGGGCAATACGACGAATGCGCAGAAACGAAATGTCCTGGACTCAAGCATAAAAGTGGTTGCTTTTGCTCTTTATCAAAGATAAATCACGAATCATTACTATTTGTTATTGCGCTTGAAATAAAAGAAGATTTTGTTGTTTATGCATTATTATCAATTCTTTGTGAAGTATTTTGTACGCACATGATCTCCAACCACTTTAGCTGCCAAATACAAGTACAGACACACCACTCTTCGGAACAAAGGAAAAACGCTAATATTAAAGGGGGTCTCTAATATTAAAATGGGTTATCTGTTCCAGACCTGGACATTGTAAAGAGGGATCCCCGACTCATCAGTTGCCCCTGATGGGGAGGGGCAAACGAACTAAGTGAGACTATTTTCCCCATGGCCTGTTCTCAGTGCCCATGGTCCTGATTTCTACCTGGATGTTTGGGCGAATGCGGTACTGAAGTAACAAATATTATGGAACGTTTGCTCGAGTCTCTGAATTCTAAACAGTTGTGTCCAGCCCCATTACAATAGAAGATTCAAGTGGAGGATCGAAGGCGCTGTGCTATGTGTAGTAGTTTCGACCGCGATGTTGACTGCAAAATAAATACATAGTAGAGCATTAAAAATAAAAGGAGGTTTTCAAAGAGACGATTCTTCTTAATAAATAGGAGAACAACTTGGTTTTCCAGGCCTTTGCAACTGCTATATTTCTTAGGCGGAAGACACGCCTGCATCTGGAAGCCTTGGATTGGTAATGCGGTATGGTGCAGTGCACGGCATCTCTTTGTGCTGTTCAGACACAGCTCCTTGCGACGTTTTTCCTTATCTACTGGAGTCCAGCGTTTTGCTATATCCAGTTCAGCTCCAACTCCTTGCGCTGCTGGATTTTCTAACCAGAGTTCCTGGTATCTACAGAAATTGCGCAGATATAGCTCTTTTCGATGAGCTAACTGAAACCGGAGTTTGGACTCTTTCTGATATTTAATTATATTTATTTTTATGTAATTTGATTATTTTCAGTTTTTTCACATGTATCTGTTTTGGTCTTGGCAGACTTTCCCTCTCTGTTATTGGGCAAACAGGAGAGGGAATATATCAGAGTACTATAAGTAAATGACAGCGGGGTTGCCACTGGTTAGCTGGGGCTTTAATAAATAAATAAATAAAAGTACGAAAGGTTTGAAAAGTTTTTCAAACTATTCGTAAATACGCTAAATATACATCTAATTTAAAATATTCATTTGAATTTGCTAATGACCAACGGTGGTTCCACCTTTCTGTACAGTTAATGGTTTCTACATTTTAAAATTTTTTTCCTATACTAATTTCCGGAAATTGCAACAGTAATTCCCCCCCCCCCCCCGCCAACCCCATATTTACAGCTCTACCTAGTACAACTTCACTAAGAACTGATCTTGGCTCAGGTCAACACTTGGTGAAGATGCATCATATACGAGACCTTTAAAATAAAATGTCACTGATGCCACAAATATTTGTTGATGTATATTTACCATTTATAAATAAATAAAATAAGTAATAATTGCAAAACGCAAAGTTATCCCTATTTTTACCGACTCTGGAGCATTAGTTGGAACCAGACCCATATGCACCACTCCTCTCCGATGATTGAATGGCATCTTGCATATGATCAAGGGGCGGGCACAAGTTCCAGAATGTCATGCTAATGAAAAAGGTAATAATCGCATAGCGCATCAATTGGTAGTAGAAGGGAATCACCAAGAAAGAGAAGAATGATGATATCCAGCTCAGGACCCTAGGTGTGCCAAGCCCATACTCACCAGATGTGAGCCCCAAATATATATATATATATTTGTCTCGTTGTTCTGTTTTTGGCGCTCCTTAAAGAATGGCGTCCAGGGCAAGTACACTGCTAGCCCGTACCTTAATCCGGCACTGTAAGAAACCCCCATAATTTCCAACTTTCACAAAAATCTCAAATTTTGTTGCAAATGGGGTGTCCCACCTGCTGAAAAGTTGCATTTCCCTCGGGATAGTCCAGAGGTGTACAAAACTTTCTCATCTGTATGATTATGTAAATTTCAAAAATATTCCTTCCCTTTTATGTATTTAGTAATATTCAGCAAATTCCTGATGAATTAAAAGTTAATATTTATAACTTCTTCTCGACATTGGGAATAATAGTAATTTATTCGAGCGTGCGCACTCATATCTAACTGGCCGAGGTTGGTATGTGCTTAGCTTATTAGTTAGTTCAGGATTAATCTATTTTTAGCTTGTGCAGTGACCACCCCACCTCAAATGGATATTAGAATCAAACTTATGAACGGTTGGTGAGTGTGTAGGTATAAGATTTTGTGGATTTGGCTAAGTGGTTGCCTTGTTCTCAGCGTTTTAAAATCGTATTTTAAGATCGTTTTTTGTTTGCTTAAACATACATTATTATGGCAACATGGCTGACACTTAGCATGGTTGTTAAAGAAAATATTTTTTTAGAAGTAATATTTGATAACAGGGTGAACAAAAATTTATACACATTTACAATGGTAACGATATAGAGTGAGAAAAACTTTTGGTTCTATTTTTATGTAATGATTCGGTTTGGAAACAGCTGAACTGGACGCACTTTTATCTTGATAATCATAATTAATTTGTTAAAATGGTAGCCATTGCTTCTTCTTCAAGCTAGATTTTGGAGGAAAACGCTTAGGTGCCATCTTTCTTTTAATGACCTCTGGTGTTGAAACTTAAATCTTATATATGAGAAATATAAATTATATGTATGCGAATAATACTTCGCATATATTACCAGTATATATGTATATGGTTCTAATTGAGGCTGTCTACTTGGGTTTTGCTTGGCTGTTTGGTTGGCCGTCTTGCTTTTGGAACTCTTGGTGTCAAAATAAGTATATTGCTCCTAAATAATGTATAATACAATAAAATTATCGTGTGTGACCCTAATGGTGGTGATATCTTGGTTTTAGCCCACTATAGAACTTTTCTATTTCGCTGCATTTGGGTCTGTACAAACAACCTCTTGATGTGGATGATTTTCCTACTCTCGGGAGCCAGTCTGGTTCTTTGAATTTAAATTCCCAAGTACGCTATAAATATGAATCCACAAGTTTGCTTTGATAGGCTATTACAATTGGATAGCCTGAGTTCACAGGTGTCCGTTTCTTCTAATTTTCAAGTGCCGACCTCTTAGCAGGATCTAATTGCTACAAGTGCAGTCCAGTTTGGACAAGGAAATTGTGGAGTCCCAACAAGTGAAAAACTTTTGCGATGCAAAGGTTTTTGGAGTCTTTGAAACTGCTACTAAAACGATTTAGACTATTTCTACTTCTAATTCTTGCCTTCAGTGAGAATTGTATCAGGTGCACTTCGGAAAAGTCATCCTTCTATTTTATTGTACGATGTACCTAAAGAACTATCTAGGGAGGATATTTTGGATAATATGTTCCCCAAACATTTGGCTGACTGCGGATTTTCTTTGGATGAGGCTAAGAGTGAAATATTGGAGAGTAATTGAAATGATTTGATTGTTGTTAAATCTAAGAATCGATTATTCTTTAGATACTATATTAATTAGTTTTCCACAGGGAATATGGAATTTTTCAATGTTTTTTTTTTTTTTTTGGATGGTTGTGTATTAAATTTTTATTTATTTTTTCTTTTTCTTTTTCTTTAAAGGTAGTTTGGCTAACGCCCTTGGTCAGAACTTTGTTCGGCCCAAGTGAGGGTGCTCTGACGTAGAACGCAGGTGACATTCTGGTGTATTGCAGAATGTTAATCCCTTTACCTCTCCTGTAAACTGGTACCGTAAAATTACCAATCAACTCCTCCATCTATTCAGCGGGTGTCCCGTAGTTTTCAGGTGAAAATTTATCAAAAGAAATAATTATGGGGAAAGGAGAGGGAGTGGGTGGTTTATTAATGGCCATCACAGGACACTTCGATAAAATATTCGTCGGAGTCAGCACTGAAATAATTGAAAGTGGAAGGGAATAATATTTTTGCAGGCGAAGAATTTAAAATTTATCAATGAAAAAAAGAAAAAAACGTTAAAGTTGTGAAGTGTTCAGAAGCTGTATATAAATACACTGTGCTGCCACTTTATTAGGTACACATAATAAAGTAGCGTGTTGCGCCTCCTTTAGCCTTCAAAACAGCCTGAATCCGTCTAGGCAAGGATTGAACAAGATGCTGAAAATGTGCACGAATGGAGTACATGCAGACATGAATGTGTCACGCAGTTCCTTCAAATTCGGCGGAGCTGTCGGCCTGCAGCGAACATAACTTTCCAGCTCATTCCAAAGATATTCAATAGGATTGAGATCCGCGGACAGCTGGCCACTGCAGCAAAGAAAAGTCATCGTCATGTTCTTGGAACCATTCCATAGTGATTCCGGCTTAGTGCACTGGCGCATTTTCCTACTGGAAGTAACCATCTGACTGAGGATAAACTGTCAACATGAACGGATGCACTTGGTCAGCAACGATGTTTAGGTAGGATGTCGCATTCAGACGTGAATCTATGGGTACCAATGTACCCAACGTGTGCCAAGAAAACATTCCCCACACCATAACACTGCCCCCATCATCTTGCGCAGTAGTCGTCAGACATGACGGGTCCATGGATTCATGTTGTTTTCGCCAAATTCTGAGCCTTCCATCAACATGATGCACCAGGAACTTCAACTCGTCAGACCAAGCAACTGTTTTCCAATCCCCGATAGTCCAGTGCTGGTGTTGCTGTGCCCACAGGAGGCTCTCTCTTGTTCTTCACTGATAACAAAGGTACGCGATGTGGCTCTCGGCTGTTGTAGCCCATTTGCGACAAAGTGCGTTGCGATATTTTGTTCTGCGCACCAAGGTTGCATTCAGACATGATGTGCGACATTGTGGCCCGTCTGTTTGCTTGCACAATTCTAGTCATCCTCCTCTGAACTCTCTCATCAACAAGCGATTTTTTTCCACAGGAGTGCCATTAAGAGAATGTTTTCTGTTCGTTGCACCACTCTCGATACACCCTTGAAACTTTGGTGCGTGAAAAGTTCAGGAGAACTGCCGTTTCAGAGATGCTTTGTCCAGCACGTCTTGCACCTACTACCATGCCATGTTCGAAGTCTGTTAGATCACGCCTTTTCCCGATTCTTGCTACGGTTTGTACGCTTAACTGATACTAGAAAGGTTGTTCTGCTGCATTTATATCCACAACTGTGGTCATGTGACTTGCAACGTTGTGGGACAAACCATTTGTGTGCACAGCAGAGGTGTACCTAATAAAGTGGCAGCACAATGTACGTGTTATGTATTGATAACAGTTGAGAAGAATGGAAAAGAAAATAAACTGGAAAGATGAGAGGAGGTAGCATAGCTACAAATCGAAAAAGTAAAAAGCATAATAATAAAAGACAAAAAAATAATACATTTTAAACGTAAGATAGAATTATATACGTAAGTATATTGTTTCATGCTGAACAATCCTGGCGTCTCTGCCAGTGTCAACCACTAGAATTGTAAAAAAAAAACGATAATATCTGGTTTTTTTTGTACAATTTGTGCAATCCTTCTTTTTAAAGACTAAACTACGCTCTATACAAGGTTACCAGACCTCCTCGTTTTCGAGGACATGGCCTAGTTTTTAGGACGTCCTCGGACGTCCCGCGGATTCACACTTGCGTCCTAGTTTTTTATAAATAAAAAAAAAATAATAATCTAATCGTTAAAAAAAAATAATTTTCATTAGATATTCTGTACTTTTGCACCTTCGGTCAGGCTAATAATTGCCTAAAGGCCAGAGGTGCGAGCAACGCGTACCCAATTGAGTGATATCTGTACTTCCCTGGGGTACCCAGCAGACACCTTCCTGTAATTAAAATTAGGGCAGATAAGGGAGAAAATGCGTGCCATCTTTGACCAATGGTCAACAGGTGTGCCCTCCCTGTTTGCCAGGTCCATAGTCATCAAAACAATAGTCATGCGAATGCTAATATACTGTATAATTTTAGTCTTATATACATAGATAGTAACTTAAGTAGAAGGCTAACCAGTATGATGGCCACCTTCTTCTGGGGGAACAGGCGTCACGAAGTGGCATATCAATGGGTGCAGAGGAACCGAGAGGAAGGTGGTTATAGCATTCCCCGACTTGATTGGCTACTGCTCTGTAGGGCTATTAGCTTCTGTGGTAAAGCTGCGGAGAGTGGCCATCCAGTCGGTTACTATATTAGATATCACCCTCCTGGATTTAAAATATCAAAGGAGACTAGCTGCAGCCAGAACTGGGCAATGGTCAGATTGCTAACGCCCTGAAGGGTAAGGAGCAACCATGGATTTCAGGGGTTGGAGGGAAGGAAAAATCTATAAACTAGTAGACAGTTTATTAACTGTAGAAAAGTGAACCCGCAGCTGAGCCCCCTAGGTATCCGGATCGACTCCTGCTGGCAATACAGAAAACTCCAGGCTACAGATCATTTATAATTTTCGTTTAAAAGTCTTTAAAAAATCCTTTTTTAATTAATATTGTCACAGGTGAACAGTAAAGAAAGAAGGGCCGGGCCTAATACATATTATAGCTTAGGGCCACAACTTCAAATCTGGCCCTGTACGGACGTAATACTCCTATCTGTTGAAGACGGCCGTACAGAAGGGGATCGTTCGTTCGTTATTTGGTTTTTAGGAGAATTAGCAACTAAGTCCATATTGCTCTGGGATATGCGGTGGTCATTCCCTGACCTTTCCGCATCCTCCGTATTTGGTGGTGACGGGCTCGAACCCCGGTCTAATCAAGAAGCGTGTGCTACGCACTGCTGCTCCTTCCCACCTGGATACGGAGGCGCCTAACACACAAGGGGATGGCCTTAGGGCTGTAAACTTCCCCCAACAACTTGAGGGAACCAAGCCTTTAGTGAACGAGAAACTTCAACCATAATTAATAGGTCCCTCCCACATTTAACAGGTCAAAATCCTCGTCCCCTTCTAAATTTATGCAACAGATATTTAAATTTATTGGATATTAACAATCGGGATGCATTTTAACCATACTCTGAATTTTTTTTTTTTTTTTTTAAATAAGTAAAATTACTGTTCAGTGTAAATAGTCTTAGAAATTATTGTTTTTATTTACGCTTTTAGTGTTTTATTTAATTATTTAAACTTAGTGTATTTTAAAATAACTTGGCATTATTGTGATGTTCTATATTATGTGTTCAGCGTGCATAGATTTAACCTGTTTTGGATGACAATTTTGTTGTTTTTTTTTTTTTCACTTTAATACAAGGATTTAAGAAACTATTCGTTTTTTTTTTTTTTTATTATTAGACTACACAAAATAAAATACGCATGGACATGGTTTGTAATAGAATCTTTTTTAAGTTGGCACAAAAAAAAAAAAAAAACAGCTAATGGGCAGTGCATTCCCTCCAATAAAACTATGTAGAGGAAATGTAGAGGCTGCACGTTTAGATCAGTTGAGGCCCTAAGTGGTCGTGGGCGTTTAGGTCCCCTTCTTTAAAACAAGCTGCTACAATTGCGTGTATTTGGACGTACATACAGTCTGAGGCCTTTTATCCCTAAATCCTATTATTAATTAACCTAGGTAAAAATTTTACTTCTTTTTTTTTATTGTTTGAAATGAGATTGTATTAGCACATAATACTTCTGTTTCCTGTTCGTTAAATAACCTATAATTCAATACGAATCCTGACCAAATCACAGATTCAAGCGTTGGACTCAACATAAATTAATATTTACGTAATCTTGTTGGGGCTGACGATTCTATTCAAGGTTACACAAACTCGGTTCATAGATCTCGTCAGGACAGGAATAGTAAGCAAAGAGGAAATCACGTGTCACTAATGAAGCGCATGCTCCATTTGCGCGGTGCAACTTAAGTCATCAACGAACGCCACGGTTATGTTTACACTGAACCACACGGAAGTGGGAAAGGTCGCTCGTGTGGGCGTCATATCACCACAGAGTAGTAACATTTTACTTTTTTGTGGGCGTTGAAAAGTTTTTAGCCTGACCCATTTTTAAAAATATTTGACCAATTTAATTATCATATTTGTGATCGGCGATTTTTTTTAATATAAATACAGGGAAAAAATAAATATTTAGTTCTTTTTTTCAGCCTTTAAAGAAATGGAGTCAAGGAAAAATTACAAGTTTGAGAATATGGAGTACCGTGCGATCATAAAATTCCTTCATTTCAAAGGGTTTTCTGCAAAAGCAATATTTGAAGATATGACCAAAACACTAAAAAAAAACAGTGTCCTTCTTATGCAACTATATAAAATTGGGTTGGTGTGGGGGGGGAAGGTTTTAATACTTTGTTCTTTTTTTTATATCCCTTTACTCCAATTATATTTATTTAACTATTACTGTCCCTTACTATACCCCTTCTATCCCCTCCCACTGTGCACCTGACGTTTATCTCCCAGAATATTTCAAATTCTAGGGGGGGGGGGGAGTTGTAATAATGTATTCCTTTCACGGATTCTTGGCTATGTGTTCAAAAGACAAACACCAACACATATATTTCTTATTATAAATACAGGGTGTTTCAGTTAAACGTTTCAGAACTTCTAAGAGGGGTAGGGTACATCCTGACAACTCGAAATCATATAGCAATGAGGGGTCGGAAATGCTTTCCTGAAGCGGTGTTGTACACAGAAGCACCATAAAAAGAAAAGAGACCGTAAGTGAGAAATCGTTTTAATAATACATGAAAAGAAGCAAAAGGTACATGGATTAAAGTAAGTGTTCGAAGTTTCTTCCACGGGCTACAATGCACGCCTCACATCTCCGACGCATGGACATCCGAACATTCTGGAATACTCCAGGCGAATTTCGAATTTCTTCGGCAGCTACTGCGATTCTTGCAACCAGCTCCTCAGCATTGTCAACAGGGGTGTCATAAACTAGCGATTTCATATGACCCCAGAAATAAAAATCAAGACATGATAGGTCGGGTGACCGAGCAGGCCAATGCACGGGACCACCACGTCCGATCCACTGTTGACCAAATGTGACATCCAGGTAGTTACGAACATCTCCGCTATAATGGGCAAGGGCTCCATCGTGTTGGTACCACATTGTCTGTTGCGTCGATGCAGAAATCTGTTCATCTCTCAAAAGTTGTGGCAATACTTGCTGCAGAAAGATCAAGTAGATAGGTCCGGTTAGACGACACGGTAACAGGTAAGGTCCGATGAGGTGATCTCCCATAATACCGGCCCATACATTGACCGAAAATCGAATCTGTGCTGCACGACGTCGTATTGCATGCGGGTTCTCGACCGCCCAGATATGGTCGTTATGCGTGTTGAAAATTCCTTCCCTTGTGAAGGATGCCTCATCGGAAAACAACACTTCAGCAGGAAAAAGGGGATTTGTAGCACATTTTCCAAGGTACCACTGTGCGAAAGCAATACGAGGTTGAAGAAACTTCGAACACTTACTTTAATCCATGTACCTTTTGCTTCTTTTCATGTATTATTAAAACGATTTCTCACTTACGGTCTCTTTTCTTTTTATGGTGCTTCTGTGTACAACACCGCTTCAGGAAAGCATTTCCGACCCCACATTGCTATATGATTTCGAGTTGTCAGGATGTACCCTACCCCTCTTAGAAGTTCTGAAACGTTTAACTGAAACACCCTGTATATGTCCTAATGTCCCCCTTAACTTTGTTACTCATTCCCTAGAGTCCTTTAGTCTATAAAGTAATATGCATATTCATTCATCATCAGCCATTTTCAATCCATTGCAGGATGAAGGCCTCTCCAGCAACTTTCCAGTTCCTTCTGTTTTGAGCACTGGCCATCCATTTACTGCTCAAAAACTCATGAATTTCATCTATCCATCTCCGCCTTTGTCTTCCAGGTTGTCTTCTAGCTCCTCTTGGGTACCATTCTGTTATTTTCTTAGTCCATCTGTCATCATGTCTTCGAGCTATGTGTCCTGCCCAAGACCATTTTAGTTCTTTAGTTTTGATAAGAATGTCCTTTACTTGAGTTTGCTGCCTAATCCATGTGTTTCTCTTCTTATCTAACAGTCTGATTCCCAATATAGTTCGTTCCATTCTTCGCTGTGTAGTTCTTAGCTTCTCTTCCATTCTTTTGGTGAGTGCCCATGTTTCACTTCCATAAGTCATGGTGGGGAGTATACATTGATTCATTATTTTACGTTTCAGACAAACTGGGATATTGCTCTTCAGTATGTGACTATATTTCCTGAATGCTATCCATCCAAAATTTATTCTTCTCTTGACTTCCAGCCATTTATCATTATTACAGCTAATAACTTGTCCCAGATAAGTATATGACTCCACCTTTTCAATTACTGCTCCTTCAATCATTATTTCCCTTTCCGTGGCATACTTGTTCATCATTACTTTTGTTTTAGCCATATTCATCTTTAGTCCAAAATCCTTACTAACTGTGCATAACTGATTAAGATTTTCCTCTAATTCTTTGGGATCGTGGCTTATGACCACAATGTCATCTGCAAATCGTAAATGGTTTAGGTACTCTCCGTTCACATTGACTCCTTTCTGCGACCAGTCTAATCTTCTGAAAGCTTCCTCAAGGGCAGCAGTAAACAGCTTCGGAGATATTGTGTCTCCTTGTCGAACTCCTTTCTCGATTTTAAATTTGCTACTGTCTTTGTCTAGTCTAATAAAGGATGTAGCACTCTCGTATATTTTCTTCAAAATCATAATATATGGAGTATCTATGCCTTGTCTTTCCAGTGCCCGAAACATTGCCTTATGCTGTATGGAGTCAAATGCCTTTTCATAATCCACAAATGCCAGGCATAATGGTGTTTTATATTCATTTGCTTTCTCCATTAGCTGTGATATTACGTGAAGGTGATCCATAGTTGAGAATCCTGTCCTAAAGCCAGCTTGCTCTTTCGGTTGATTCTCATCAAGTATTCTTTCTAATCTGTTAGTAATGACCCTTGTGAACAACTTGTAGATATGGGATAACAAGCTAATTGGTCTATAATTTCCAATTTCTGATTTATCTCCTTTCTTATGCAGCAAAACTATGATTGCATTATTCCACTGCTTAGGCATCACACCTTTTCTAACGGACTTTGTGAAGAGCCTTGCCAGTTTTTGTGTTATGTCTCTTCCTCCCAATTTTAACAACTCTACAGTAACTTCATCTTCCCCCGGGGCTTTCCGATTCTTCATTTTCTTCAATGCATGTTCTACCTCATCAGGAAGAATATCGGGTATGTCGTATGTGTTGCTACTTTGCAATCCATCTTCCCCACTGCTGGTATCATTCCCTCGCTCCTTGTATAATTCTCTATAGTAGTCTTCGGCTATTTGAATTATGCCTTCTCTGCTGTTTATAAGTACACCATCGCTATTCTTCAGTTTCAGTATCATTTGTCTTTCTGTATTACTGCTCATGGCTGCTGATTTAAATCCTTTGTTTTCCCTTAATGCTTGTTCTACTTTTCTTGTGTTAAATCTTCTTATGTCCTCTCTGAGTCTCTTTCTAATGGCTTTGCATAACTCAGTATACTCAATTTTCTCCCTGTCAGTGTTTTTCTTGTTCTTCATTTGTCGTCTTTGGTTCATCATGACAAGTGTTTCTTGACTAATTTTTCTTCTTTGGATTTCTTTTTCCCTATAGGTTTCTTGGGCTTTATCACTTTCAGAAAGTTGTAATATTCCTCGTCGATATCTTGGTCCTGAGCAGTCTGCAGAAGCTCAAACTTGTTCTTAAGTTCCAGTACATACTGCTTTTTCTCCTCCTCTGTTATTTCAAAGACCTTTGTATTATTAACTCGAGTCAGTTTTTTCCTTTCCTTTCCTACATCTATATCAAGTGTACATCTTACCATTCTGTGATCACTTCCAACATTTACCTTATTCAGGACGGTAACATCATTCACAATATATCTTCTGTTAGTGAGGATGAAGTCGATTTCATTAGTTGTTAATCCATTTGGACTCTTCCATGTCCACTTTCTGTTCACCCTTTTCTTGAAAAAAGTGTTCATTACTGACATTCCTTGAGATTCTGCAAATTCCACAAGTCTTTCACCTCTTTTATTTCTTTCACCAATTCCAAAATTTCCTATAGTTCCTCTTTCTGCGCTGTTTTGCCTTTTTCCAACCTTAGCATTGAAGTCCCCCATAATAATAGTGTAGTGGGTTTTCTGCTCATCTAGAAGACTCTCAATTTCAGTGTACATTTCTTCAACCACTTCATCATCATGGCTCGATGTTGGTGCATAAATCATTATAATCTTTAGCTTGTACCTCTTAGAAATCTTGAGTATTAGTCTTGACACCCTTGGTGATGTACTTTTGAATTCCAAAATGTTGTTTTTAAAATCTTTATGGACCAGAAACCCAACTCCACCTTCACTCCTTTCACTGTTTCCATTGGTGTACAGCAGATTTCCACTTGATAAACTTATAAGTGATTCATTTCTTCTTCTTGTTTCAGCCAAACCGATGATATTCCAATTCACATTTTCTAATTCCTTTTCCAGCTCTAATATCCTGTCTTCACCGATGAGTGATCGTACGTTATAACAGGCCAAGTTCAATTTCCGTGCATGGCAGCCTGGTCGTACCCAGAGATTCTTAGCACCCTCTGCTTCCACTCTGATTCTCTCGCTGCCGTAAGAGGGAGAGTGAAAGCTGCTGGGGACTGAGGGCCATTTGTATTGTTGTGCTCTCATTGCTGGAGGGTTTGGTCTTTTCCTCTTCACGCTGACCAGGCGTCTTGAAGAGAACCACTCTACACGTTCGTTGCCACCTAAGTGACGTAACAGGGCTTACCATCGAGAAGGTGTGCATGAGTGGATTTTAGGGAGGCAGGCCAACCGGACTTCTCCTAAAGCTTCTGTAATAGAGAGATATTGGATCCATCAGTGTTTTAGGCTGAGTGTCTCATAACACACAGGATACCTGTTCCCCTCTAAGCATATTACCCTGGTAGGTAATATGCATATTACCTACCACTTACTTATGGTGATGGACTGGATCTCTGCTAGGGCTTTCCATCTCTTTACTCGGGGCTGCTTTCGCATCTGTATTGGGCATCATCCATTTCTCTCTCTGGGATTTATCGCCTTGTCCGTGGACGGCTGCTTAGTTTTAGGAATCTGCTATTGGTCTGAAATGCACTCTCCATCGGTTACTGGAACTGCTGAATTCCCCTTTTATTTTCTTTCTTGGTCTTTCCTGAGCGTCGTTACCAGTCGCGACACTTGAATGTTCGTCGGAACTTTCCAGAACTTCCAT
The DNA here is from genome assembly GCF_048544385.1 of Mastigoproctus giganteus. Taxonomy (NCBI): domain Eukaryota; kingdom Metazoa; phylum Arthropoda; class Arachnida; order Uropygi; family Thelyphonidae; genus Mastigoproctus; species Mastigoproctus giganteus. The sequence goes on from NC_143588.1 coordinate 117,190,803, forward strand.
CGGCCGTTTGGGTCCATTTACTTCTTTCGTCATGCTCTAATTTAAGTGGCCTCCCCTATGAAATTTTTAAAAGCGCACTCGTGTCGGCCCGTTTAGGTAGCATCCAAGGATGCTACCTAAACGCTGCGTACTCTAAAATCTACGGTCCTCGGTTCCTTCCCCTTCTTTGCAGTCCGAACCATTTCTTGGGGGGGATGGGCGATCCTTAGTCACGTACTATATTGGTGCCGCCCCCGCTCTGTTTACAGTAAACAAGAACTGCTTCCAACCGGTACTCCTGTTGTATGGTTTCGTTTCGAGCAGTCCCCCCTGCTGCTACGCTAATCCGCTCTCTACCAAAAGACTTGTGAGCACAAGCAATTTGCTGAAAGCCATCTGTTTTAATATTTACAATTTTCCCAGATATTTTTTTTTTTTTTTTTTTTTTTTTTGGTAGTTATTGGCGCATAGGCTTCTGTGGCCATAATGCACCTCCCAAGATTTTTGCAGTACTTTGATCCAAGCCCGAGCCGGGAATCGAACCCGCGACCTCTGGGTTGCCAGGCAGGCACTTTACCCACCCGGCTAGCCCGGTCGGCAATTCCCAGAGATAAAAATTTATTATTATTTATAGTTGTAAGAATGGGTTCTTACATTGGCAAATTCAAAAGAGGCAGTTTTGTCATTGAAGATGCTCCAAGGTTGGGAAGACCGATTTCCGCATCAGCTCTCGAAAACATCGATAAAATTCATGAAATGATACTTGAAAATTAAAGAATTTCAGTTAGACAAAGTAATTAGCAAAGGAAAAATTAAAAGAAAAAAGGCGTGGAAAATTTAGCAAAAGCATCATCATCCTTCAGGACAGCGCACAAGGTACACCAGGCAATGGCAAAAATGGGTTTCAGATATTTGGACCATTCACCTTATTCACCTGACCTGGCTTCCTCTGACTAAGGTGAATAAGGTGAATGGTCCAAATATCTGAACCATTCACCTTATTCACCTGACCTGGCTTCCTCTGACTACCATCTATTCCCCGATGTCAAAAAATTTTTAAAAGGCGTTGTGACACCACAAATGACGTCTTCAGTGCGGCCAAGGCCTGGTTGGAGGACTTCGGACTTCTATTACAAGGGACTAAAATGCTTGGAGGACCGATGTAAAAAGTGAGTTGATATAAGAGGGGAATATGTTGAATAAAAATACCTTTAATTTTTTTATTTGTCTTTTTTTTTTTTTTTTTTTTTTGTATGTTAGGCTAAAAACTTTTCAACCCCCCTCCTCGTAATACTGTACGTTCGTTGATCTTAAGATGGGAAGGAACGAAAAAAAAGAATCCGCAAACGGCAGAAACAGCAAAAATTAACAAATGGCCGATGCTAAAGAAAAAGGCTTCTACCGTTTTTCAGAGACACTAAATTGTTAGACTTAGTGTCTCTTAAGTTGTTTTCCTGCTTGCACTCCTTTTCTACGTTTTTCTTTTGTCACATTCATGTCTTCGTCGATATATACACCGCCCTACCATTAATATCCGAACACCCATTCATCCATGGATGGGGAAACAGGTACGAAGCATGAATTCTTATTTTTACTCTCTCCTTCCTTGTCCACATGATTACTCTGATGACAAGGTTACACATCATATCACTCATAATCATATGGTTACACCTCATATGACTCATAATCATATGGTTACACCTCATATGACTCATAATCATATGGTTACACCTCATATGACTCATAGTGAAAGGAACGAAGGGTTGCTCTTACGAAGAAAGGCTTAAGTTTTGCAAATTACAGTGTCTGGAGATCTGATAGAGGTGTACAAAGCCTTGAATGGTTTGAGCATGCTCAATGCTGATGGGATACTGCCTCTTGCTCTGAATAATCACCTGAGAGGGCATAAATTCAAATTGAGGAAAGACAGATGTAGGATAGACGTGAGGAAATTTGCTTTTAGCCAGCGGGTAGTTGGTTGGTGGAACAGACTTCCATCCCTTGTTGTGGAAGTTGATTGCCTAAATAAATTTAAGGCTCAGCTGGACAGGTATTTCGAACGAACGGAGGGGTGAAGTGGAAGGTTTTTTTTTTTTTTTTTTCGGCTGATGCTGCATAAGCTTGCTTTCTTGCATCATATGCCTCTACTGATGCTAATGCTAATAATCTAACCACTTCTGTCGTCTCTCTCTCTTTCTCTCAAAACAATATTATAAATTTATTACCTCTTACAATAGTTGGCCAGATTCTTAACCTCATCATACGCTCAATCACCTCTCTCTTGATATTCACCCCCTTCCCCCATTTTTAAAGGAATTTATTGTATTATTCTTAAATTTCTCTTCCTTCAACATCATCTCCGTTTTATTTTTTCCTTTCTAAGATTGTTTAGATGGCCATGCAATTACAATTCCTCCCCAGTTCTAATATATATAACATTTAAAGCATATCCTTTAGTTCCTATAATCCTTATAGTCTCTAGACCTACTCCACCTTACCAGTCCTATTCATTAGCGGTGTTTCTTCTTCTTCCTCATTTCTGTAAATTTTCTTTACCTTTCTTTTTGAAATCTGCTTAAACTGAAACCCCAGTAGATTGTACCAGATAATTATTCATATCAGAAAGTGTATACTCAAGATGGGGTATTATCATTCACCCTGTTTGCTGTGATATTGGAACCCATCGTATCCCAAATTCAGATCATGCGCTGATGATTTTAAGCTCGTTGGGACTTTTTAGTAATCACAAAACACACTAAGAGATAATAAACCAAGAGGCAGCAGAAATCAAGCATCCAAGTGACTTCCTGGAAATGATATAAGTCCGCCCAGATGGCTAAAACAAAGAGGCGAACGACAATTTTATCCAAGTCATCATGGGGAAAAGAATATAAAGGGTTTCTTCTTACTCAAACCTATGTTTCATCTGGGATGAAGACCTCACCTTCCAGGAACACTTCACGCACACTAAAAAGAAAGCCTAACCTGCCTTCTGGGCCACTCACCATCTCTAGATCCGTGTTACAGAGGAACACAAATATTTCCTGGAGGTACTTTATTCTCTCCAAAAATGTTTCTTCCCCCTTGCAAAATTGTCTAATCGGATATCACCCCCCCCTACCTGTTGACGGCATTATCTCGGACAGAAGAACCAGAGAGAATGGGCAAATAAAATAGCAACCCACTCCCGAGGATGATGTCACTTTCAAACCTTCGCGATCTGAAGACCATGTTTCCAGGGAATACGGCATTTAAACAACTTTTGAATGAATCCAAATAAAACTACTAATGACAGAATCCACAAGCAACAAACCAGGCCCTGAAGGGTTTTTCTCTTTACTTTCTCGCTCCCAAACAAGCTCAAACCATAAATAGTTTGGACTGTTGGCTCCTCAAGAGAATACCAAATTAGTTATAAACTTTTAAAGACCGGCTTCTAAAACGTCTTCTAAATCAATTTCTGTTCCAATCTCTCAATGGAATAGGAATTGATTGTTGTTCCCAATACTGTACACCTCCTCTAGCTATTTGGGGGTGAAAGAAAAATAGTTTATAAAACTGACTTGTGGCGGAACACGAGAAATTATAAGATACCACATACGTACACGAATTAAATACGAAACCTGTTTAAATTACAGGCAGAAAAAATGAAGCAAGCCACCCCTACCAAGGCCGTGTTTCCCAGCACATCTTTGTACAGCAATTTCAAGGACATCAGTCGACACTTAGTCACCATGGCAACTAGGGAAGAGACAACGTTCCAGCCCGAGTCTGCGTACTGACTTCCCACGCCGATCTAAGAGTAGAGTGGAATGCCTTCAGAAAAACTGTACACAAAGTTTTATTTTTAAGAGTTCTGTTTACAGGACAGTTCCTCTCTGTTTTATGTTCGCGCTAGTTAGGAAGCTTGCTGTAACCTCGTGTCTTTTTATTGTGCGCATCGCTGGGATTAAAGAAGATTGGTGCTTCCCATGCGTGTAGTTTTAAGAGTTCGCATAAAATCATCTACAATTTTTTCCATTGAATTTTTCCCTTGTAGTGCTTAACGGGTCTTCGGATACCAATCATTGAACAGCGTTACACCGTTCTTGGATGTCGTCTAGTGGAATAATTTTTTTACAGTTTATTTGACAAGTAAGTTGTTTTCATTTAATCTATCTCAGCTTTTCAAAAAGTAAACAGAAAGTCTGCGCAGTTACGTTACTCATCAAAAACATGAAGAGGAATGCGGCCGTTGATCATTATTCCGCCTCCACCGTAAGTGTCCCTTTCTCTGATGTTGGAGGGATGGTACTGCATTCCTCATTGTCTCCAGATTCGTCTAGAATCTGTCTACTAAAACGGAACCCATGAGAGAACAGAACTGTATGTACCCCATTTGTCAGGGCTCCAAGTGACATGTTCATGGCACCAGTTTCGACGAGCTGTTCGGTGGTTTGGGGTTAATTAATGGGATACAAACCACTGGCTTCCTTGCGTAGAGTACACTTGAATTGAGTCTTTTGTAATACAGTCCGGTTGGAAAGTTGCCACCTGTGACAGCAGCAACCTCAACAGACGGTTGATAACAGGATATTGTAGAGATCTTGCTGTTAGAGCCAGACGGTTGATAACAGGATATTGTAGAGATCTTGCTGTTAGAGCCAGATGGCTGGGTGTTCTAGTTGACGTAGCCCTCGGGCGAACTTTGCCAGCTATTCTTATAATAGTTCCTGTCTCCTGAAACTGCTTCCATAGTGCCAAGGCGACACTGCGTGACACATTTAAAGTATCACCTCCGACTGCGACTGCCCAGGTTGAAGTCGTCCTACGGCTCATCATCTCAAAGAATCATCTAAAAATTCTAAATGACGATGATTTGCCATCTTGAGTACTGGAGATGTGACTGTCCCACTGAGCAAGCCAAAAAATGGGACCGAAGTGATCTGGTCGCAACCCATGTTTTTATAGGCATGAATAATTTTCATGATGCGCAGCTCTGTATGGTGGTAGATGGATATCTATTGGATACTTGGGATTTGCATTCCAGGATGCCTATTATATCAAATATTCGCCTTTGGGGACACTGTTCGCAATAAAATAATCTCGAAAAACATTTTGTTCTGTTAATTTTGCCGAGCAGTCTACTATACAGTTAGGAGTGAGTGAGGATGAAATTCATTTCCGAGACTCAATAAATTCTTATTAAGTTCGCTTAAAAAATAAAATAACTTAAAATTTTTTTTGACAATTTTTTACAAGATAAGATGTTTCCCAGAAGGCAATTAATAAGAATTTAGTATTTATTGGTTATTATTTTCAAGCTTTTAAAATTTCCCGTCTACAAAACCCTATTACATTTTGACGTTTGCCCTGGGGTGGTGTGAAAAAGCAGTTTAAACCACGTCTTGCCGATCAAGATGCCAGACAGTACAGCTGTACTTGAAGCATTAGTTTTGATTTGAAAAGTAGGTCACATGCTGTACGTTTTGTTCGTATTGTTTCCAGATGTGTAAAATTACTGTGTATGCATATTTTTAAAAGTAACTAAAGTGTTGTGTTGAAGAAATTGAAATATTTTTGTGACTTGAATTTTCTCATCTCATCGTGGATGGGTTTGAAAATACGAGCTGATGCATTACAGCAAAATCAAACTGAGTGTTTTCTACTGAGACTCAAGGTCGTAATTCCATGCTGGGTGCCACTTTCCAGAAAATCGCCCAAGGACTAATTCTTTCAGTGTAGAATGCTCTGGTTCAACAGGAGGTAATGTTACTGAGGAATTCGATTGTAAGTGAAATTGGAAATATATCCTGTAAAAAAGATAGATTGAACAGAACCCTCTGTCTTTTTCAACCAACCAATGTCTATGATTATTGTTTTTAAATACGTCATACCTTTGAGTAAATTCGGAGGAGGTAAAAAATTTAAGTCCATGAAGCATACTGCAGAAGCTTAAAGAGCCATCTTCTCTATGCAATCATCCAATCTGTAATCGCTCGTATATATATATACACCAGTTGTGGTATATTTTTTCTATATATATATATATATGTATATATATATATATATATATATATTTTTTTTTTTTTTTAATTATGAATTTTTCTGGAGTATAATTGACTCCCACGCTATTGAAGCCATGGGTGGACACAAACCACAACCCTGACTGCTATTTTCTCAGGGATTCTAAGTTCTAGAGGGTGTGTGTATAAAGCGGCAAGTTAGCAGAGCAAGCACCAATATCGGCTCCTGTTCCTTGGCAGACATACTTTCTGCATTCACTTTCTGTATTTCTAACAGTCCATCCCTTCTAATGCTTCCAGAGTTACTCTGTCCATACAGGTTTCTCCAGGTCACGTACTTGATTAACCTGGCTCATTCAAGCCTAGATACATGTGCAGTTTCTTAGACGAAATTTTCTTCTGAAATGCAACTTGTAATTTAATTACTAGATTTGCAGATCAACCAGCAGATAGCCGACGCCATCTTAACTTTAAGATGCCCATAGTCCCCTACTAAAACAAATATATTAGGGACACCCAGTAATTTCTTACATATACTCATGTGTATTGTTTGTAAATTGCGTATGTCCTCTGGTCGATTTGCCTGTTTTGCTGGACGAAAAAAACCTCCGTTTCTGAAGGAAAAACTACACCTGAGACCGACTAACTCAGCCACGGATTGAAAAAAGCCCATTAAAGTTCCTCGCGTCATTGACGGGATTCTAACCCAGGCCTTTTCTACCCGGTGTGGGGAGGACGATGACGATACCACTGCGCTACCCACGCAGACCCATACTCCTCTACTGACTGCACTTCCCAAAACAAAACACTCATTCCAGCCTCACGTCCGCTCTTCTATGTACTACTGCCTTCCCACTCTTTTCTTCCCGTCAAATTTCTCCTTGTATATGAAAGTGCTCCATTCTAATACAGTATTTTCTTCTTTCCCCCATTTCATCCAGTGTCCAATTCTACCCTCCTTGACGCCAACCGTGAGCTAGAAAGGTTGATCAGGACACGGCCCATTTGATCTCACTAACGGGTTTAGCTTTATTTATTTTGTTTATAACATTTTTCTGTTCCCAAGTTTGGTATTATGTTTGTCCGTCCCCCAAGTGCATTCTTACAGGGCATATTTCATCCGTTCAACTGAATTCCCTTCTAACACTCCTTGTTTTAAACCCTATGTGAGAAAGTGAGAAAGCGATGACAATTTTATGCTCCTCAGGGATTTTCTTCCGTTCCCAGCACATTCCTCAGTTCATCCTCTTTGTATTACTTATGATTTCTCCTCTGAGGATAAATTTATCCAATTTATTATTTCCTTATTTATTCAGTATTATTAAACGCAATTCACAAATTTTTCTGTTCTTCTGAATTTATTCAAAACTCCTACAAATACATTTTATTTATGGGAGTGTGCAAATCCAAGGGACTGACTCTTCCAATGGGCATTGTGACAGATGATAGCGGTTGAAAATATCCCCACACCATTAATTACGATTAATTACATCTAGATTAATTATCGTAGAGTCGAGTTGTACATTTTTATAATAAGCATTCTTCTTTAATGGCACACATCTTCATGAGTAGACCGGTTTTCTTTTGTACTTTTTTCTTTTGAAAAGGTGGAGTCATATACTTACGTGGAACAAGTCATTAATAATGATAAATGGATGGAAGTCAAGAGAAGAATAAATTTTGGATGGATAGTATTCAGGAAATATAGTCACATACTGAGGAGCAATATCCCATTTGTCTGAAACGTAAAATAATGAACCAATGTATATCCCCACCATGACTTATGGAAGCGAAACTTGGGCACTCACCAAAAGAATGGAAGAGAAGCTGAGAACTACACAACGAAGAATGGAAGAGAAGCTGAGAACTACACAGCGAAGAATGGAACGAATTATATTGGGAATCAGACTGTTAGATAAGAAGAGAAACACATGGATTAGGCAGCAAACTCAAGTAAAGGACATTCTTATCAAAACTAAAGAATTAAAATGGTCTTGGGCAGGACACATAGCTCGAAGACATGATGACAGATGGACTAAAAAAAATAACAGAATGGCACCCAAGAGGAGCTAAGAGAAAACCTGGAAGACAACGGAGATGGACAGTTGTTGTTATTTGATTTTTAGGAGCATTAGCAACTACGGCCATATTGCTCCGAGGATATGCGGTGGTCATTTCCTGACCTTTCCGCATCCTCCGTATTTGGTGGGCACGGGCTCAAACCCCGGTATAATCAAGAAGTGTGTGCTACGCACTGCTGCTCCTGCCCACCTGGCTACGGAGGCGCCTGGGATGGACAGATGAAATTCATGAGTTTGTGGATAGTAAATGGATGGCCATTGCACAAAACAGAAGGAACTGGAAAGTTGCTAGACAGACCTTCATCCGGCAGTGGATTGAAAATGGCTGATGATGATGATGACGACGTGGTAATATGAATTTTTTGGAGACCAAAACTCTAATTATACAACTGTGGAAACAGATGAGTGGCAAAAGAAAAATTTCCATCCGCGAATCATCATTGACCTAAGGAAAGGGGCAAAGACTACCTTTATAAATGACAATGCGCTTTTTGCCACCTGGGCCGTTGTCATGAAGCAAAAAAAAAAAAAAAAAAACACTATGGTTTGGATCACCTGTGGTAATCCAAAGTGGTCTTGAATATTCAATTTCGTTCGGCTTGTTTTTCAGCCTTTGATTACCAATTGATCTTTTCGCATATTCCTCATCAAGGCATACGAGCTTTTAACTGAAGTCCTTAACTCCGAAACTGCTTCTGCATAAATTTCAGTAGGAGCAGGCCCCGAATTTGTTGTACTAGCTTTCATTTCCGCAATACTTCATTGTTATTTATTCAAGATCGAATTGATGATGGATATGGACATGTGTTGAATCTTAAGCAGGGCGGCTCCTAAAGAGCCGCCCTGCTTAAGATTCAGGGGAAATCCCTGTGGGCCGGAAGCCGGTGTGATTCTCAATATCACACTCTGACTATCGGTATCATTCTATTTGTTTACTAATATATGAGATTGGAAATGTTTTTTTTTTTTTTTTTTTTTTATGTATAGTAGTCGCATCAACGCTGTTAGAGTTTGATGAAAACATCCCCACCAGTGTGATTATGGCCACTGTGGTGTGGTTGACAAGCCCTACTTCTGGGTACAGTTTGTGAAAGAGACGGTTCTAGAGGTTTTCACAGACAGCACTGAATTGTGCAATATTAATTTCTTTAGCTCTTAATTCGTGTTAATTGGACCATCCATGGATTCGAGACTCTATAAAGTTATACCCGAAAACTGTACAATGTAGTTTAATTTAGCAGTTGAAGTCTGATACTTCAGAGTGCACACATTGAAATAAATATAAGCACTTAACTTTATATCTTTGAAAGTAGCGTTGTAGTTTAATAGGTAAAAGTTTTATTCTGTTGCAACAGAAAATTTAAATACAGTATTATATTAATGTTTCGTTATCCATTGTGGCTGTGGCATACGTTTCCTTTATTGAAAGCTTTTTGATTTCTCTCTCTTAAAATATGAAAGAACAACTGAAGCTAGATGGCGCTGCTGGAACATATAAAGATTTTACGGGTTTATTTTGTGCAAATACAAATACAGTATTGAATCCTCTTATAGAAACGGTCAAACTTATTGGAAAAAGAGGACTAAGTTGCTTGAGCATGTACAGAGAAAGCAACAAGATTGGTGAGGGAAAAGAAGGGGTCCTCTTACCAAGAAAGGCTTAAGTTCTGCTTTTAGAGGGAATGGTTATGTGAAATTGTTTTTTTTTGGCTGATGTTTTTTTAAGCTCATAAGCTTGCTTTCTTGCATCACATGCCTCTATTACTACTGCTATATTTCTTTTAACATGAAATATAAAGAGAAAATTTCTTTTAACATGAAAATGAAATCTTTTATTTAAGGAAGATATGTAGGCGGGGTGGCATCTGTGGAGAATTTAGCTACGGCCACTTGATAACCCGTGAGAAAGAAGGGGTGCGTAACCAAAACAAAAATAAATAACAGGGGAGAGTGAGACGCTGGACAAGAGGAAGGGACCAGCGCTGACATAATTCGGTTTTTGGTATGGGTTGCGACAGAAATAAAGGAACGTCACTGCGTAAAATATAGAATTTCTAGGCGGTATTCGGGGAAATTGGAAACGAAAAGAGAAAAGGAGAAGTGTAAACAAGCGAGGGACATCAAGAGGTACCCCAGGTGGCCATACCTTAAAACGGAAATTTATTTGTAAAATAAATTTGTAAAATAAATAAAGTGAGAAGAGTTGCTTTAAAAGTTTTTATAGGATAGGATAGGATTTATCCTATTATGAATGAAAAAAAGAAAAAAACGTTAAAGTTGTGAAGTGTTCAGAAGCTGTATATAAATACACTGTGCTGCCACTTTATTAGGTACACATAATAAAGTAGCGTGTTGCGCCTCCTTTAGCCTTCAAAACAGCCTGAATCCGTCTAGGCAAGGATTGAACAAGATGCTGAAAATGTGCACGAATGGAGTACATGCAGACATGAATGTGTCACGCAGTTCCTTCAAATTCGGCGGAGCTGTCGGCCTGCAGCGAACATAACTTTCCAGCTCATTCCAAAGATATTCAATAGGATTGAGATCCGCGGACAGCTGGCCACTGCAGCAAAGAAAAGTCATCGTCATGTTCTTGGAACCATTCCATAGTGATTCCGGCTTAGTGCACTGGCGCATTTTCCTACTGGAAGTAACCATCTGACTGAGGATAAACTGTCAACATGAACGGATGCACTTGGTCAGCAACGATGTTTAGGTACGATGTCGCATTCAGACGTGAATCTATGGGTATCAATGTACCCAACGTGTGCCAAGAAAACATTCCCCACACCATAACACTGCCCCCATCATCTTGCGCAGTAGTCGTCAGACATGACGGGTCCATGGATTCATGTTGTTTTCGCCAAATTCTGAGCCTTCCATCAACATGATGCACCAGGAACTTCAACTCGTCAGACCAAGCAACTGTGTTCCAATCCCCGATAGTCCAGTGCTGGTGTTGCTGTGCCCACAGGAGGCTCTCTCTTGTTCTTCACTGATAACAAAGGTACGCGATGTGGCTCTCGGCTGTTGTAGCCCATTTGCGACAAAGTGCGTTGCGATATTTTGTTCTGCGCACCAAGGTTGCATTCAGACATGATGTGCGACATTGTGGCCCGTCTGTTTGCTTGCACTGCACAATTCTAGTCATCCTCCTCTGAACTCTCTCATCAACAAGCGATTTTTTTCCACAGGAGTGCCATTAAGAGAATGTTTTCTGTTCGTTGCACCACTCTCGATACACCCTTGAAACTTTGGTGCGTGAAAAGTTCAGGAGAACTGCCGTTTCAGAGATGCTTTGTCCAGCACGTCTTGCACCTACTACCATGCCATGTTCGAAGTCTGTTAGATCACGCCTTTTCCCGATTCTTGCTACGGTTTGTACGCTTAACTGATACTAGAAAGGTTGTTCTGCTGCATTTATATCCACAACTGTGGTCATGTGACTTGCAACGTTGTGGGACAAACCATTTGTGTGCACAGCAGAGGTGTACCTAATAAAGTGGCAGCACAATGTACGTGTTATGTATTGATAACAGTTGAGAAGAATGGAAAAGAAAATAAACTGGAAAGATGAGAGGAGGTAGCATAGCTACAAATCGAAAAAGTAAAAAGCATAATAATAAAAGACAAAAAAATAATACATTTTAAACGTAAGATAGAATTATATACGTAAGTATATTGTTTCATGCTGAACAATCCTGGCGTCTCTGCCAGTGTCAACCACTAGAATTGTAAAAAAAAACGATAATATCGGGGTTTTTTTGTACAATTTGTGCAATCCTTCTTTTTAAAGTCTAAACTACGCTCTATACAAGGTTACCAGACCTCCTCGTTTTCGAGGACATGGCCTAGTTTTTAGGACGTCCTCGGACGTCCCGCGGATTCACACTTGCGTCCTAGTTTTTTATAAATAAAAAAATAATAATAATCTAATCGTTAAAAAAAAATAATTTTCATTAGATATTCTGTACTTTTGCACCTTCGGTCAGGCTAATAATTGCCTAAAGGACAGAGGTGCGAGCAACGCGTACCCAGTTGAGTGATATCTGTACTTCCCTGGGGTACCCAGCAGACACCTTCCTGTAATTAAAATTAGGGCAGATAAGGGAGAAAATGCGTGCCATCTTTGACCAATGGTCAACAGGTGTGCCCTCCCTGTTTGCCAGGTCCATAGTCATCAAAACAATAGTCATGCGAATGCTAATATACTGTATAATTTTAGTCTTATATACATAGATAGTAACTTATGTAGAAGGCTAACCAGTATGATGGCCACCTTCTTCTGGGGGAACAGGCGTCACGAAGTGGCATATCAATGGGTGCAGAGGAACCGAGAGGAAGGTGGTTATAGCATTCCCCGACTTGATTGGCTACTGCTCTGTAGGGCTATTAGCTTCTGTGGTAGAGCTGCGGAGAGTGGCCATCCAGTCGGTTACTATATTAGATATCACCCTCCTGGATTTAAAATATCAAAGGAGACTGAGACTGGCTGCAGCCAGACCTGGGCAATGGTCAGATTGCTAACGCCCTGAAGGGTAAGGAGCAACCATGGATTTCACGGGTTGGAGGGAAGGAAAAATCTATAAACTAGTAGACAGTTTATTAACTGTAGAAAAGTGAACCCGCAGCTGAGCCCCCTAGGTATCCGGATCGACTCCTGCTGGCAATACAGAAAACTCCAGGCTACAGATCATTTATAATTTTCGTTTAAAAGTCTTTAAAAAATCCTTTTTAATTAATATTGTCACAGGTGAACAGTAAAGAAAGAAGGGCCGGGCCTAATACATATTATAGCTTAGGGCCACAACTTCAAATATGGCCCTGTACGGACGTAATACTCCTATCTGTTGAAGACGGCCGTACAGAAGGGGATCGTTCGTTCGTTATTTGGTTTTTAGGAGCATTAGCAAGTTGCCCATATTGCTCCGGGATATGCGGTGGTCATTCCCTTACCTTTCCGCATCCCCCGTATTTGGTGGTGACGGGCTCGAACCCCGGTCTAATCAAGAAGCGTGTGCTACGCACTGCTGCTCCTTCCCACCTGGATACGGAGGCGCCTAACACACAAGGGGATGGCCTTAGGGCTGTAAACTTCCCCCAACAACTTGAGGGAACCAAGCCTTTAGTGAACGAGAAACTTCAACCATAATTAATAGGTCCCTCCCACATTTAACAGGTCAAAATCCTCGTCCCCTTCTAAATTTATGCAACAGATATTTAAATTTATTGGATATTAACAATCGGGATGCATTTTAACCATACTCTGAATTTTTTTTTTAAATAAGTAAATAGTCTTAGAAATTATTGTTTTTATTTACGCTTTTAGTGTTTTATTTAATTATTTAAATTTAGTGTATTTTAAAATAACTTGGCATTATTGTGATGTTCTATATTATGTGTTCAGCGTGCATAGATTTAACCTGTTTTGGATGACAATTTTGTTGTTTTTTTTTTTCACTTTAATACAAGGATTTAAGAAACTATTCGGTTTTTTTTTTTTATTATTATTAGACTACACAAAATAAAATACGAATGGGCATGGTTTGTAATAAAATCTTTTTTAAGTTGGCACAAAAAAAAAAAAAAAAACAGCTAATGGGCAGTGCATTCCCTCCAATAAAACTATGTAGAGGAAATGTAGAGGCTGCACGTTTAGATCAGTTGAGACCCTAAGTGGTCGTGGGCGTTTAGGTCCCCTTCTTTAAAACAAGCTGCTACAATTGCGTGTATTTGGACGTACATACAGTCTGAGGCCTTTTATCCCTAAATCCTATTATTAATTAACCTAGGTAAAAATTTTACTTCTTTTTTTTTATTGTTTGAAATGAGATTGTATTAGCACATAATACTTCTGTTTCCTGTTCGTTAAATAACCTATAATTCAATACGAATCCTGACCAAATCACAGATTCAAGCGTTGGACTCAACATAAATTAATATTTACGTAATCTTGTTGGGGCTGACGATTCTATTCAAGGTTACACAAACTCGGTTCATAGATCTCGTCAGGACAGGAATAGTAAGCAAAGAGGAAATCACGTGTCAGTAATGAAGCGCATGCTCCATTTGCGCGGTGCAACTTAAGTCATCAACGAACGCCACGGTTATGTTTACACTGAACCACACGGAAGTGGGAAAGGTCGCTCGTGTGGGCGTCATATCACCACAGAGTAGTAACATTTTACTTTTTTGTGGGCGTTGAAAAGTTTTTAGCCTGACCCATTTTTAAAAATATTTGACCAATTTAATTATCATATTTGTGATCGGCGATTTTTTTTAATATAAATACAGGGAAAAAAAATAAATATTTAGTTCTTTTTTCAGCCTTTAAAGAAATGGAGTCAAGGGAAAATTACAAGTTTGAGAATATGGAGTACCGTGCGATCATAAAATTCCTTCATTTCAAAGGGTTTTCTGCAAAAGCAATATTTGAAGATATGACCAAAACACTAAAAAAAAAACAGTGTCCTTCTTATGCAACTATAAAAAATTGGGTTGGTGTGGGGGGGAGGTTTTAATACTTTATTCTTTTTTTTATATCCCTTTACTCCAATTATATTTATTTAACTATTACTGTCCCTTACTATACCCCTTCTATCCCCTCCCACTGTGCACCTGACGTTTATCTCCCAGAATATTTCAAATTCTAGGGGGGGGGGAGTTGTAATAATGTATTCCTTTCACGGATTCTTGGCTATGTGTTCAAAAGACAAACACCAACACATATATTTCTTATTATACATATATGTCCTAATGTCCCCCTTAACTTTGTTACCCATTCCCTAGAGTCCTTTAGTCTGTAAAGTAATATGCATATTACCTACCACTTACTTATAGTGATGGACTGGATCTCTGCTAGGGCTTTCCATCTCTTTACTCGGGGCTGCTTTCGCATCTGTATTGGGCATCATCCATTTCTCTCTCTGGGATTTATCGCCTTGTCCGTGGACGGCTGCTTAGTTTTAGGAAACTGCTATTGGTCTGAAATGCACTCTCCATCGGTTACTGGAACTGCTGAATTCCCCTTTTATTTTCTTTCTTGGTCTTTCCTGAGCGTCGTTACCTGTCGCGACACTTGAATGTTCGTCGGAACTTTCCAGAACTTCCATCGGCCGTTTGGGTCCATTTACTTCTTTCGTCATGCTCTAATTTAAGTGGCCTCCCCTATGAAATTTTTAAAAGCGCACTCGTGTCGGCCCGTTTAGGTAGCATCCAAGGATGCTAGGTACGCAGCGTTTAGGTAGCATCCAAGGATGCTACCTAAACGCTGCGTACTCTAAAATCTACGGTCCTCGGTTCCTTCCCCTTCTTTGCAGTCCGAACCATTTCTTGGGGGGATGGGCGATCCTTAGTCACTTACTATATTGGTGCCGCCCCCGCTCTGTTTACAGTAAACAAGAACTGCTTCCAACCGGTACTCCTGTTGTATGGTTTCGTTTCGAGCAGTCCCCCCTGCTGCTACGCTAATCCGCTCTCTACCAAAAGACTACAGTGTGAGCACAAGCAATTTGCTGAAAGCCATCTGTTTTAATATTTACAATTTTCCCAGAGATTTTTTTTTTTTTTTTTTGGTAGTTATTGGCGCATAGGCTTCTGTGGCCATAATGCACCTCCCAAGATTTTTGCAGTACTTTGATCCAAGCCCGAGGCGGGAATCGAACCCGCGACCTCTGGGTTGCCAGGCAGGCACTTTACCCACCCGGCTAGCCCGGTCGGCAATTCCCAGAGATAAAAATTTATTATTATTTATAGTTGTAAGAATGGGTTCTTACATTGGCAAATTCAAAAGAGGCAGTTTTGTCATTGAAGATGCTCCAAGGTCGGGAAGACCGATTTCCGCATCAGCTCTCGAAAACATCGATAAAATTCATGAAATGATACTTGAAAATTAAAGAATTTCAGTTAGACAAAGTAATTAGCAAGGGAAAAATTAAAAGAAAAAAGGCGTGGAAAATTTAGCAAAAGCATCATCATCCTTCAGGACAGCGCACAAGGTACACCAGGCAATGGCAAAAATGGGTTTCAGATATTTGGACCATTCACCTTATTCACCTGACCTGGCTTCCTCTGACTACCATCTATTCCCCGATGTCAAAAAATTTTTAAAAGGCGTTGTGACACCACAGATGACGTCTTCAGTGCGGCCAAGGCCTGGTTGGAGGACTTCGGACTTCTATTACAAGGGACTAAAATGCTTGGAGGACCGATGTAAAAAGTGAGTTGATATAAGAGGGGAATATGTTGAATAAAAATACCTTTAATTTTTTTATTTGTCTTTTTTTTTTTTTTTTTTTTTTTGTATGTTAGGCTAAAAACTTTTCAACCCCCCTCCTCGTAATACTCTACGTTCGTTGATCTTAAGATGGGAAGGAACGAAAAAAAAGAATCCGCAAACGGCAGAAACAGCAAAAATTAACAAATGGCCGATGCTAAAGAAAAAGGCTTCTACCGTTTTTCAGAGACACTAAATTGTTAGACTTAGTGTCTCTTAAGTTGTTTTCCTGCTTGCACTCCTTTTCTACGTTTTTCTTTTGTCACATTCATGTCTTCGTCGATATATACACCGCCCTACCATTAATATCCGAACACCCATTCATCCATGGATGGGGAAACAGGTACGAAGCATGAATTCTTATTTTTACTCTCTCCTTCCTTGTCCACATGATTACTCTGATGACAAGGTTACACATCATATCACTCATAATCATATGGTTACACCTCATATGACTCATAATCATATGGTTACACCTCATATGACTCATAGTGAAAGGAACGAAGGGTTGCTCTTACGAAGAAAGGCTTAAGTTTTGCAAATTACAGTGTCTGGAGATCTGATAGAGGTGTACAAAGCCTTGAATGGTTTGAGCATGCTCAATGCTGATGGGATACTGCCTCTTGCTCTGAATAATCACCTGAGAGGGCATAAATTCAAATTGAGGAAAGACAGATGTAGGATAGACGTGAGGAAATTTGCTTTTAGCCAGCGGGTAGTTGGTTGGTGGAACAGACTTCCATCCCTTGTTGTGGAAGTTGATAGCCTAAATAAATTTAAGGCTCAGCTGGACAGGTATTTCGAACGAACGGAGGGGTGAAGTGGAAGGTTTTTTTTTTTTTTTTTTTTTTGGCTGATGCTGCATAAGCTTGCTTTCTTGCATCATATGCCTCTACTGATGCTAATGCTAATAATCTAACCACTTCTGTCGTCTCTCTCTCTTTCTCTCAAAACAATATTATAAATTTATTACCTCTTACAATAGTTGGCCAGATTCTTAACCTCATCATACGCTCAATCACCTCTCTCTTGATATTCACCCCCTTCCCCCATTTTTAAAGGAATTTATTGTATTACTCTTAAATTTCTCTTCCTTCAACATCATCTCCGTTTTATTTTTCCTTTCTAAGATTGTTTAGATGGCCATGCAATTACAATTCCTCCCCAGCTCTAATATATATAACATTTAAAGCATATCCTTTAGTTCCTATAATCCTTATAGTCTCTAGACCTACTCCACCTCACCAGTCCTATTCATTAGCGGTGTTTCTTCTTCTTCTTCCTCATTTCTGTAAATTTTCTTTACCTTTCTTTTTCAAATCTGCTTAAACTGAAACCCCAGTAGATTGTACCAGATAATTATTCATATCAGAAAGTGTATACCTCAAGATGGGGTATTATCATTCACCCTGTTTGCTGTGATATTGGAACCCATCGTATCCTAAATTCAGATCATGCGCTGATGATTTTAAGCTCGTTGGGACTTTTTAGTAATCACAAAACACACTAAGAGATAATAAACCAACAGGCAGCAGAAATCAAGCATCCAAGTGACTTCCTGGAAATGATATAAGTCCGCCCAGATGGCTAAAACAAAGAGACGAACGACAATTTTATCCAAGTCATCATGGGGAAAAGAATATAAAGGGTTTCTTCCTACTCAAACCTATGTTTCATCTGGGATGAAGACCTCACCTTCCAGGAACACTTCACGCACACTAAAAAGAAAGCCTAATCTGCCTTCTGGGCCACTCACCATCTCTAGATCCGTGTTACAGAGGAACACAAATATTTCCTGGAGGTACTTTATTCTCTCCAAAAATGTTTCTTCCCCCTTGCAAAATTGTCTAATCGGATATCACCCCCCCCTACCTGTTGACGGCATTATCTCGGACAGAAGAACCAGAGAGAATGGGCAAATAAAATAGCAACCCACTCCCGAGGATGATGTCACTTTCAAACCTTCGCGATCTGAAGACCATGTTTCCAGGGAATACGGCATTTAAACAACTTTTGAATGAATCCAAATAAAACTACTAATGACAGAATCCACAAGCAACAAACCAGGCCCTGAAGGGTTTTTCTCTTTACTTTCTCGCTCCCAAACAAGCTCAACCCATAAATAGTTTGGACTGTTGGCTCCTCAAGAGAATATCAAATTAGTTATAAACTTTTAAAGACAGGCTTCTAAAACGTCTTCTAAATCAATTTCTGTTCCAATCTCTCAATGGAATAGGAATTGATTGTTGTTCCCAATACTGTACACCTCCTCTAGCCATTTGGGGGTGAAAGAAAAATAGTTTATAAAACTGACTTGTGGCGGAACACGAGGAATTATAAGATACCACATACGTACACGAATTAAATACGAAACCTGTTTAAATTACAGGCAGAAAAAATAAAGCAAGCCACCCCTACCAAGGCCGTGTTTCCCAGCACATCTTTGTACAGCAATTTCAAGGACATCAGTCACCATGGCAACTAGGGAAGAGACAACGTTCCAGCCCGAGTCTGCGTACTGACTTCCCACGCCGATCTAAGAGTAGAGTGGAGTGCCTTCAGAAAAACTGTACCCAAAGTTTTATTTTTAAGAGTTCTGTGGACAGGACAGTTCCTCTCTGTTTTATGTTCGCGCTAGTTAGGAAGCTTGCTGTAACCTCGTGTCTTTTTATTGTGCGCATCGCTGGGATTAAAGAAGATTGGTGCTTCCCATGCGTGTAGTTTTAAGAGTTCGCATAAAATCATCTACAATTTTTTCCATTGAATTTTTCCCTTGTAGTGCTTAATGCGAACGGGTCTTCGGATACCAATCATTGAACAGCGTTACACCGTTCTTGGATGTCGTCTAGTGGAATAATTTTTTTACAGTTTTTTTGACAAGTAAGTTTTGTTTTCATTTAATCTATCTCAGCTTTTCAAAAAGTAAACAGAAAGTCTGCGCAGTTACGTTACTCATCAAAAACATGAAGAGGGATGCGGCCGTTGATCATTATTCCGCCTCCACCGTAAGTGTCCCTTTCTCTGATGTTGGAGGGATGGTACTGCATTCCTCATTGTCTCCAGATTCGTCTAGAATCTGTCTACTAAAACGGAACCCATGAGAGAACAGAACTGTATGTACCCCATTTGTCAGGGCTCCAAGTGACATGTTCATGGCACCAGTTTCGACGAGCTGTTCGGTGGTTTGGGGTTAATGGGATACAAACCACTGGCTTCCTTGCGTAGAGTACACTTGAATTGAGTCTTTTGTAATACAGTCCGGTTGGAAAGTTTCCACCTGTGACAGCAGCAACCTCAACAGACGGTTGATAACAGGATATTGTAGAGATCTTGCTGTTAGAGCCAGATGGCTGGCTGTTCTAGTTGACGTAGCCCTCGGGCGAACTTTGCCAGCTGTTCTTATAATAGTTCCTGTCTCCTGAAACTGCTTCCATAGTGCCAAGGCGACACTGCGTGACACATTTAAAGTATCACCTCCGGCTGCGACTGCCCAGGTTGAAGTCGTCCTACGGCTCATCATCTCAAAGAATCATCTAAAAATTCTAAATGACGATGACTTGCCATCTTGAGTACTGGAGATGTGACTGTCCCACTGAGCAAGCCAAAAAAATGGGACCGAAGTGATCTGGTCGCAACCCATGTTTTTATAGGCATGAATAATTTTCATGATGCGCAGCTCTGTAAGGTGGTAGATGGATATCTATTGGATACTTGGGATTTGCATTCCAGGATGCCTATTATATCAAATATTCGCCTTTGGGGACACTGTTCGCAATAAAATAATCTCGAAAAACATTTTGTTCTGTTAATTTTGCCGAGCAGTCTACTATACAGTTAGGAGTGAGTGAGGACGAAATTCATTTCCGAGACTCAATAAATTCTTATTAAGTTCGCTTAAAAAATAAAATAACTTAAAATTTTTTTTGACAATTTTTTACAAGATAAGATGTTTCCCAGAAGGCAATTAATAAGAATTTATTATTTTTTGGTTATTATTTTCAAGCTTTTAAAATTTCCCGTCTACAAAACCCTATTACATTTTGACGTTTGCCCTGGGGTGGTGTGGAAAAGCAGTTTAAACCACGTCTTGCCGATCAAGATGCCAGACAGTACAGCTGTATTTGAAGCATTAGTTATAGTTTTGATTTGAAAAGTAGGTCACCTGCTGTACGTTTTGTTCGTATTGTTTCCAGATGTGTAAAATTATTGTGTACGCATATTTTTAAAAGTAACTGAAGTGTTGTGTTGAAGAAATTGAAATATTTTTGTGACTTGAATTTTCTCATCTCATCGTGGATGGGTTTGAAAATACGAGCTGATGCATTACAGCAAAATCAAACCGAGTGTTCTCTACTGAGACTCAAGGTCGTAATTCCATGCTGGGTGCCAATTTCCAGAAAATCGCCCAAGGACTAATTCTTTCAGTGCAGAATGCTCTGGTTCAACAGGAGGTAATGTTACTGAGGAATTCGATTGTAAGTGAAATTGGAAATATATCCTGTAAAAAAGGTAGATTGAACAGAACCCTCTGTCTTTTTCAACCAACCAATGTCTATGATTATTGTTTTTAAATACGTCATACCTTTGAGTAAAATCGGAGGAGGTAAAAAATTTAAGTCCATGAAGCATACTGAAGAAGCTTAAAGAGCCATCTTCTCTATGCAATAATCCAATCTGTAATCGCTCGTATATACACCAGTTGTGGTATATTTTTTCTATATCTATATATATATATATATTTTTTTTTTTTTTTTTTGAATTATGGATTTTTCTACCTCTACTGAAACCACAACCCTGACTGCTATTTTCTCAGGGATTCTAAGTTCTAGAGGGTGTGTGTATAAAGCGGCAAGTTAGCAGAGCAAGCTCCAATATCGGCTCCTGTTCCTTGGCAGACGTACTTTCTGCATTCACTTTCTGTATTTCTAACAGTCCATCCCTTCTAATGCTTCCAGAGTTACTCTGTCCATACAGGTTTCTCCAGGTCACGTACTTGAGTACCTGGCTCATTCAAGCGGGATCGGGCCTAGATACATGTGCAGTTTCTTAGACGAAATTTTCTTCTGAAATGTAACTTGTAATTTAATTACTAGATTTGCCGATCAACCAGCAGATAGCCGACGCCATCTTAATTTTAAGATGCCCATACTCCCCTACTAAAACTAATATATTAGGGACACCCAGTAATTTCTTACCTATACCCATGTGTATTTGTAAATTGCATATGTTCTCTGGTCGATTTGCCTGTTTTTCTGGACGAAAAAAACCTCAGTTTCTGGAGGAAAGACTACACCTGAGACCGACTAATCAGCCACGGATTGAAAAAAGCCCTTTAAAGTTCCTCGCGTCATTGACGGGATTCTAACCCAGGCCTTTTCTACCCGGTGTGGGGGTGACGATACCACTGCGCTACCCACGCAGACCCATACTCCTCAACTGACCGCACTTCCCAAAACAAAACACCTCCTTCTATGTATCTGCATTCACACTCTTTTCTTCCTGCCAAATTTCTCATTGTATATGAAAGTGCTCCATTCTAAAATTTATATACAGCATTTTCCAGCATTTTCTTCTTGCCCCATTTCATCCAGTGTCCAATTCTACCCTCCTTGACGCCAACCGTGAGCTTGAAAGGTTGATCAGGACATGGTCGGCCCATTTGTTCTCACTAATGGGTCTAGCTTTATTTATTTTGTTTATAACATTTTCCTGTTCCCAGGTTTGGTATTATGTTTGCCCGTCCCCCAAGTGCATTCTTACAGGTCATATTTCATCCGTTCAACAGAATTCCCTTCTAACACTCCTTGTTTTAAACCCTATGTGAGAAAGCGATGACATTTTTATGCTCCTCAGGGATTTTCTTCCGTTCCCAATACATTCCTCAGTTCACCCTCTTTGTACTGATTGTCATTTCTATTTAAATTTATCCAATTTATTATTTCCTTATTTATTCAGTATTATTAAACCTTATTAACAGTTCACAATTTTTTCTGCCCTTCTGAATTTATTTCTGATTTAAAAAAATTACATTTTATTTGTAGGAATGTACTGTTACAAATCCAAGGGACTGACTCTTCCAGTGGGCATTCTGACAGATGATAGCAGTTGCAAATATTATCCCCACACCATTAATTAAGTTTTGTTTGCCATCTAGATTAATTATCGTAGGATCGAGTTATACATATTTTTATAATAAGCATTCTTCTTTATTGGCACACAACATCTTCATAAGTAGACTGGTTTTCTTTTTTTTTTTCTTTTGTACTAAACAGTGCTACCTGGTAATATGAATTTTTTGGAGACCAAAACTCTAATAATACAACTGTGGAAACAGACGAGTGGCAAAAGAAACATTTCCATCCGCGAATCATCATTGAGCTGAGGAAAGGAGCAAAGACCACCTTTATAAACGACTATGATTTGGATCACCAGTGGTCTTGAATATTCAATTTCGTTCGGCTTGTTTTTCAGCCTTTGATTACCAATTGATCTTTTCGCATGTTCCTCATCAAGGCATACTGTGGTGTGGTTGACAAGCGTGACTTCTCGGTACAGTTTGTGAAAGAGACGGTTGTATAGGTTTTCACGGACACCACGGAATTGTGGAATATTAATCCTTTTGGCTCTTAATTCGTGTTAATTGGACCATCCATGGATTCGAGACTCTCTATAAAGTTAGACTCGAAAACTGTAAAATGTAGTTTAATTTAGCAGTTGAAGTCTGATTCTTAAGAGTGCACATATCTTTATATCTTTGTAAAGCACGTATCTTTATATCTTTGAAAGTAGCGTTGTAGTTTAATAGGTAAAATTTTGATTCTGTTGCAACAGAAAATTTAAATACAGTATTATATTAATGTTTCGTTATCCATTGTGGCTGTGGCACGCGTTTCCTTTATTGAAATTTTTTGATTTCTCTCTCTTAAAATATGAAAGAACAACTGAAGCTAGATGGCGCTGCTGGAACAGATAAAGAATTTACTGGTTTATTTTTTGCAAATACAAATACAGTATTGAATCCTCTTATAGAAACGGTCAAACTTATTGGAAAAAGAGGACTAAGTTGCTAGAGCATGTACAGAGAAAGCAACAAGATTGGTGAGGGAAAAGAAGGGTCCTCTTACCAAGAAAGGCTTAAGTTCTGCTTTTAGAGGGAATGGTTATGTGAAATTGTTTTTTTGGCTGATATTTTTTTAAGCCCATACGCTTGCTTTCTTGCATCACATGCCTCTATTACTACTGCTATATTTCTTTTAACATGAAATATAAAGAGAAAATTTCTTTTAACATGAAAATGAAATCTTTTATTTAAGGAAGATATGTAGGCGGGGTGGCATCTGTGGAGAATTTAGCTACGGCCACTTGATAACCCGTGCGAAAGAAGGAGTGCGTAACCAAAACAGAAATAAATAACAGGGGAGAGTGAGACGCTGGACAAGAGGAAGGGACCAGCGTTGACATAAATTCAGTTTTTGGTATGGGTTGCGACAGAAATAAAGAAACGTCACTACGTAAAATATAGAATTTCTAGGGGGTATTCGGGGAAATTGGAAACGAAAAGAGAAAAGGAGAAGTGTAAACAAGCGAGGGGCATCGAGAGGTACCCCAGGTGGCCATACCTTAAAACGGAAATTTATAACCTTCCGTGCGAAAGGGACGAAACTATGATAATTACTGCTTGGACTGAGAGACCAAAAATTGGCGAACGAGAGAAGAGAGAATCCTTTAGAAATGTTTAAGATTGGAGGAAAGGAAGTGGAAAAGTAGTAAGTGAGTGTGAGCGAGGGAAATATAGAAGTGAGATATGAAAAGGGAAAGGAATGAGAGAGCAAGTGTGGGGGGAGTTGGTTGTTGGAAAAGTAAGGAAAAGGGTAGTAGTGCAATCTCCTAAAAAGAAGTGCGCGTCCCAAATAGGAGGAGGAAGAGAGAAACAGTACTTAGGTAGAGAAAGAAAGTGGTACAAGGAACTGTAGATAGAAACCAGGATGGTGGGTAACATGAAAAATTCGCATTACCGTGTATTGTTTGTAAATTGCGTGTGTTCTGAGGTGGATTTTCTGTTTGCTGGACGAAAACCATGCTACCCTTTCCTGACACTGCCTAACTCAGCCAAGTTGTGAAAAGGCCGATAAGAATTGCTCCAGTCATCGATGAACGTCGAACTCAGATGTTTTCCACCCGGTTTGGGGAGAATGGCGAGTATACCAACTGTGCTACCCACGAGGGCCAATGTGGTACACTGTAATGGTACATATTTCTGTAAATTGACCAGAAATGTGTTTTGTGCTACATTTGTGTATGTGTGTTGTTGATTGTGGCCACTTTGCTACCAGGAAAGCGACCACCAGGAAAACTTGCCCTGTGCCTGTCCATGACACGATGAGGCGCTCACAACTACGCACGTACTGATTTACCAACTGGACAGGGCAATTTAAACAAATAATAAAGTAAAAAATAAATAAATTGGTGATGATGGCCCTTTACTCCATGACATATTACTTATCACTTAAATAAATTCCGAAGATGTCAGTTTGACTTCAACTCATTATTCGATGTTCCATTTAAAGGTTGGTTATCTGGTAAATTTACCATTTACCAGGACATTCATGGAAAGCTATAAAAATAAATCTTCAAAACTATTAGAGTAATAAACCGATCTATTGCCAGAGCAACGCTAATCACGTCAAGTGTCTTCTGAGAAGATCATACCACTTTTAACACAGGACTTGCATGGAAAGAAAAGTTGCCCCAAAGAATAGAAGTATGTTTGTTTGGATCTGTAGATGACTTTAGAGCTCCCCAGAGGTTATCTTAGTATCTTCCCATTTCGGTTCGACCTTCATTGGCTATTTTAGTGTCTACGAATTAAAAGTAGGGTCACACGGGAACAAAAAGCCTCCCAGACTTTTATTTGGATCTATGAGTAGGTACATTGATGACTTTAGTGATGTATCAGAGAATGCTTTTCCGCGGTATTTTCCATCACAATTCGACCCTAATTGGTAGCAAGTCGGCTTATTGATTATTTCCCTATACAGTGGAAGTTTTTAATTTCTCCCTTACCGAGTTTCGTTTTTCTCAGACATGAATTAATTTTTGATATCGACATCCTGCATTTGTCTTGTAAACACAACGAGTTTTAAGAAAAAATATCATAAATATCAGACCCTGGGAGGGTTCCGCGAAGATTTCTTTCCAGGTTCTCTGGATTCTCTACCATATTTTTTAAATATATGACTGCTTGCTTATTTAAATATTTTGAAATTGGATTCTCTAGCGACTCCATAAGAACTGCAAATTTCTGCAATAAATCTGGAAAGTGTTGCTGATCGTTGGTCCCAAAATACGTTTGGACCATTTTTACCCTCTTAAAATTCTTTTTGCTGTTTATACAATTTTCGTTTCATGGGTTTCTTTAACTTGTAACCTACTGTAGTGAACCATCAGTGGAAAACTCAGTCTTTAATGTTCTGGTGGATCAGGGATGGAGGATCCTGTAAATCATTGTTAAAGCTTTGTGTATAATTGCAGAATTATTTTGGATTGAACAGAATTTTTGATCCAAATATCATCTTTGACCATCTGGCGATGACCATTTTTTTATAATTATTAAAATTGAGGCCAGGTTTGGTTAATCGATGAATCTGTTCACCATACTGGTGATACAGCTGTTCTGCTCCAAAGTGACATAAATATCTAATGAGAATAACGAACTTTCCAGAGTAGAATGAGAGTTTATAACTTCTCATGGAGATCTGGTATTTTTAATCGTCTACAAGGATGTTCTGTCTAATGGGATTTTAGTTGTCTAGTTAAATGAGAAATTCTGAAGATACGAGCTTTGATCTGCTGAAAGTGAACCCCAGTCCTTATATACATATAGTAAATACCGTATTTTTCGGACCACTAGACGCACATACGTATTGGAAATATTTTATGCCAAATAAAATATTTTATTATGCATCAAATCACTGATCTGCACACCTGGAAATAGTTGTCGCTTTATTCATTCTGTTGGTGCCAAATCGTGATTTGTTACCTGCGTGCCTTTCGGTTCAATCCCGATGCATGAATTGTTTGAAGGGTTTGTTAAGTGAGATGCCCAATGACTGCAGTTGAGAAAGTAAAATAGCTGCTTTTTTTTTTTTTTTTTTTTTTTTAAGGTTTCTGAATGTTTTGGTTACACTCGCTCTAACTATGGCTAAAGACATCACTCCCTATAAAATGGTGCTTCTTGTTGTCGGAAAAATACGGTAAGTGTCCTTATCATTGATAATATCCTGTAGTTTTGCAGTGTAATCTTACCTATGTGTGACATTTCAGGGGCTCACATATGGTGAGTATGGGCTTGGCACACCCAGTTTCCTGAGCTGAGCTGGATATCATCATTCTCTTTCTTGGTGATTCCCTTCTCTCTCTCTCTCTCTCTCTCTCTCTCTCTCTCTCTCTCTCAGGGTAATTCAGAAATGAGAGATGACATGCACATTCTCTAGTGATATCGCTCTAATGAGCGATCTCATTAGAGAGAATGTGCATGTCATCTCTCACTGGAGTAGATGTTTACTGTAAGTTGTGTTTTCTCTCTCAAACTGAGAGAAAAAACACAACTTACAGTAAAAATTTCCAACCGGCTTTCAAAATTTCCATTATTTTTTAACAGTTGAACGGAACTGGAACTGTTGACCAACAGTTTTTAGCATTTCTCATTCTATGCTGATTAAATGCGTTCTATACCAGTTGATTAGCAATTAATTACCGCGCAAGATTAAAATTAATGGTGCAGTTGTAATGCACACTTTTATAGCCAGATGATTTGCATGTTCCCGAATAAATTCAACCAAATTCTTATTTTGACATGTTCAGATTTACCAAGTTTATTACACCAGGATATCTAATTTAATGTAAAAATGTACTCGATCATTTTTAAAAAAGACATGAGTGTTATTTAACTTTTGGGCACTAGTATTATATTTGTAACACTTGCTTGTATTTCTAAATTTAAGCTTTTGAACCTAAACCGTCCATTTATTTTACCGTGACACGATTTTATTTTGATGAAGTTTAGCTCAGTGCAGTTGGTGTTTTCAAGGAAGGGACTGGTTCGAAGTAATCCGATACACGCCAAGACGTTGCCGTTCCTAAATCAAGCGAAAGGATATGAGATCCATGATGGATATTGCACTCTTAAGTACCTCTACTGGTCTATGATTGTAAACAAAGCCAGAAGTCGGCGGAAACAGCATCTCATTTCATGCGATAAAGAAAACAACCACGGGAATTCGCTCCAACCAGTGGCCAGTTTAGGTTGCAGCTGACCCTCAGTGCCAACGCCTTTGAGCACTACATAAGAGTCTAAGGAGTAGCCCAAAGAGAAGCTGATTTGTTTTGATAAGAGGCGTCTAGATATAGTCAACTGGTAATTAGCACCTTATGTACCAATTTTGGACAGATCCACTGGGTTAGCAAATAACAGCTGGTTAAGACCGGCTGTTATTTGCTATTAATATTAAGTGGCATCTTTTCCATATTCGTATTTGCCACCTTGAAAACGATATCCAAATTCTGCAAAACTAAATGTTTTCATTAATGGTGTTGATATAGGAATGTAGCCAAATATTGTTTGTTTCTCAAAATCAAAGAAGCAATATTTGGCTACAATTTCCGTCTGCGGGCACCCTCCTTTGAATTGTAAGGTCAGTGAAACTGAAATATCGCAACTCTGGATGTTAGTCGAAATCTGGAAACTCCCCATCCCACCTAAACTTTTTCAGCTTGTAAATAAGGCCAGTTGGACAATTTTTCAGTCGATTTTGCTCAACCTATTGATCAACCTTCAAAGCAAGAATATGTGGACAGGTTATTTTTTTGTTTGTTTATTAAAGATATTGCTCTCAAAATAAGCAGTCAGTTAGCAGTGATATTTTCATACTTAGTGTTGAATAAACCCAGTTTGAATAAAGCTGCCGAAAACCCGCAGTCAAAACTGTTTTGATACGCTCTTCCGAGACCAGCCTTAGTGATCAGCAAAACCATCAAGTGGACAGCTGAACATTTATCAAACGTTTGCTGAAAAGCCAATGTTTAGTAAATATTTAGTATAGCCAGAAGAAGGGTGGTGGAATGTGTACCCGAAGCTTCCCTTTTTATTGTATTCTGTTCTATATAGTATTCCTGATGTAAAAGACCCATCGTTGCAGTGTTACAATTGTCCTTCCATACCGAATTGAAGCCTGAATTCCAATCCTTTCTTCTGTGCTGAATGGTTGAAACCCTTTCTGAAACTGGTTTCAGAGGACACCGACATTTAGTTTATATACAAAACATGTATTAATGCCTCAAGGCCTTTATCGCCTCAATGTAGTAAATGATTGGATTTCATTCTCAAAGTGATTAATTTTAAATTCCTCAGAGCTAGTGGTCGTGATGGTCTATAAACTTATATAGATTTAAAACACGTTTTAAGACAATGATAAACATGGCAAAAGAATTAAACAGTTTCGAAACTATAAGAAATTATATGCATTCTAAAAGAGCAACTGATAGTAATTCAATATCTCATTAGCCTCTGAATGGAATGAAAGTTTATTTTTTCTCTACCATTCTGCGACCCTGAGAAATTAAAAAAAAAAAAAAAACCCAGAAGCCGTTGATTCCCTTTCATTGTCCTCTAACCAGTTCAGGCCTTGTGACATGGCGCATTATCCTATTGGAAGAACCCATTCGTAGATCTATCATACACGTGACACCTAAATGTTGCTAGGCTGCTAACAAGAGGCCTGATGTGCACCATGAAAACGCTACCACCGACAGCCTGCATTGTCCGCCAGCTTGACAGGATGGGTACACGGACTTTTCGCCATGTTCTGGTCATCCCATCAGGATGAAACAACAGAGACGGGCTTCGTCAGAGCAAGTAACGTTTTTTCCAATCCTATTCTCAATTTTCGAACAGAGTCAATGGTATAAAATTGAAATAACACGAAGAAGATGAAAATGTAAAATAAATAAAGTCAGAAGAGTTGCTTTAAAAGTTTTTATAGGATAGGATAGGATTTATCCTATTATTTTAAATGAACTTTTCTTAACATTGGCCACCCAAAGTCATACAGTAATAAGATGAGCCACAGCAGGCGTATGCGATGACAAAAGTCTTCAAATCACCTGGTGTAGTGATTTGAAAACATCTTAGCGATTATGAAGTTTTCAAAGATGTGTTCAGCTTAGCCATTGGTGTTAACTTCGCATATACATTCATGAGCCAAAATATTATGACCTCCCGCCTAACAGCCTTTGGGCCACCTTTCACCATGCACCCGGCTTGCCATCGATTCTTCAAGACCGCGCAAAATGTCCTCATAGACCAGCTGGCCGTCCCAAAGTTCGGAAACGGAGCGAGGCACTAGCGAATGCTGCGCTCCACCGTATCCTACAAATGTTCGATGCGAGGGAAGGGGAATTTAGCCGAGTACACAAAATGCTTGGACAAGATCTTTTGAACCATTCCTGAACAATGCGGGCCTTGTGACACGGGGAATTGTCTCGTTGAACGAGTGTAGTGCCATCTATATACATGGTCACTACATTGCCCTACCATTAATATCCGAACACCCCTCCATGGATGGGAAACAGGTCCTGCAACACGTCATCACAGAACCTGCTATAAATGTGCACATTGGGCTTCGAACAGACAATTACAAAAGTGGGCATGCAAGATGGTACGTTCAACAGAATTACCTCAAGAGTTCAACAGAATTGATTACCTCAACAAATGCTAGACGTCGATTAGCATGGTGTAAGACGCGCGAATCCTGGACTGTAGAGCAGTGAAACAGTCCTATGGACAGACGAGTCGAGGTTCGCACTCTACCAGTCTGATGGCCGTTCCCGGGTGTGGCAAATGTCAGGGAAACAGTTCCTTCCTGATTGTATCCTCCCAACAGTGAAGTTTGGTGGAAGCAGTGTCATGGTATGGGGCTCCTTTCATGGTTTGGCTTGGGCCCATTAGTCGTTATCGACAAAACCATGAATGCTGTGCAAAACCAAGACGCCCTGGACAATTATGCACTTCCAACATTATGGAAATACTTTGGGGAAGTCCCATACCTGTATCTGCAAGACCGCGCCATGCCATACTGCTCTGGTCGTAACAGATTGGTTTAAGGACATGGGTGTGGAAAAGTTCGATTGGCCAGCCCAGAGTGCTGATCTGAACCTTATCGAGCATCTTTGGGATGTATTGGATCGTCGGGTACGTACACGTCGAGATTGCCCAAACACGTCGAGATTGCTCGGAAACAATGCCGAGTTAGATATGTAGACATGCATAGCACAAGTAAAATGTGTATTCAATACGTGGAGTGCACAATGGCTGATTCTATCAGTGGTATTTTATAAATTTCTGTATAATCCCGCCCCACTCCCAATAATTTAATTTGTATCAGTGTACTATGGACATTAAATCGATTCATTCAGTGATTCGAAAAAATCAAGATTCGTCTGCTTATCAATAATTCAGATCTGGACGAGCAGTATGTGTTATAGCAACCGTATTAGTATTTTTTAAAAATAGTAATAGTATTTAGTATTAATATTTTTTTTAATATTTAGTATTAGCAATATAGCGACAGGACGCCACAGGCTTTTGCTGTCAAAAATAATAAACAAATAAAAATAAATAATAATAATCACAAATAAAAATAAACACTAAAATAATAAATTAAATAAGTAATAAGTAATAATAAAATAAAAGATATAAAAAAATAAAATTAACTACCTAAATACTGTATGTACTTCCCTTTTATCCAGCTAATCTTTGAATGAATAAATAAATAGAGGGAAACACCATAGGTAGTTTAAAATTTATTATTTATTTTTTATTTGTAGCCCCTATAGTCTCGCTGTCTACTATATTTCGATTTTTTTGTAATTTTTTTTTTTATGTTCTTGCTTGTCAAAACTTTTGTCGATGTTATCTGGTGGAAACAAACTTCCGTTTTCCTCCTCTCGTTACCACAGAAGACGAAGGAAACGCCCCCTGGACTTATCGATAATAATAAAATACAACTTTATTACGTCACAGGAAAATAATCTGTAAAATAA